>NC_059204.1:11455108-11627608 GCF_020615455.1 Coregonus clupeaformis | reverse complement strand
GTTCTGTTCTGCAGAATGCCTCTATATCCTGTCTGCTGATGACTAATCTTCCCTGTCTTCACTGTGGGGTAACTATTATAGTGAGGAAGGATGTTGTTAATGGAAACACTACAGGTAACAGTGGGGATAAAAAAAAGGTTTGCCTACCTTGGCGAGATATCACAGCCCTGCTGCATGAAGGCGCCCAGCGAGAACCACAGGCTGTTGAATATCCCAAACTCATTGGTGTGCCCCTCACTCTGGCTCTGGCCCTGGCCCTGTCCTTGGCCCTGGTTTTGGCCCGGTTGGGACTGGGACTGTCCTGGCTCTCTCCTGGGACTGGAGGACGACTGCTGGTTGTGCTGCTGTCTCTGCTGCTGCTCTTGACCCTCCTCCCCCTCTGAATCGTCCCCCTGCCACTCGTACGGGCTGAAGCGGCTGACCAGGAACAGAACCACGCTCACACCGATGTAGGCAAACACGATGCACATCCAGATCTCGTAGGCCAGCGGGTCGAGGAAGGAGAAGACCCCAGGTTTGGACTTGGTGGGCTTCTTGATCATGATGGAGATGCCCAGGGACATGAAGGGCTTGGAGAAGTCGATCACCTCCTCTCTCACCAGGGTGATGGTCAACGGGGCTACTGCCACGTCTGCTTTCTAGGAGTCAAGGAGAGAATTACGTGTTCATCTATGTAGCTCTCCCTCAATGTATCATTCACCAACATTATCCCTACACTCAGAAATCCATCTCTGTATTCGTCCTTCCAACAGTATCCCTACACTCAGAAATCCATCTCTGTATTCGTCCTTCCAACAGTATCCCTACACTCAGAAATCCATCTCTGTATTCGTCCTTCCATCCATAAAGACTTCAAGTGGATATGACAAAAGCATTTCCTTAAAGGGGCAATCAGCAGTTGAAACAATAACAAAGCGTTTTCCCAGCCCGTTTTGGTAAAAAGCTGAGGGATGTGGCTGAAGAAATGTTACCACTCTCAAATTCATAGACAGAGCTATGGATGCGAGGACTGACCATCCATGATATCAACATGATAGTTTTAACCATGTTTTGAGGCTGTTGGTTTACATTTACTTTGTTTACAAACAATGGAGTAAATCAAGCTAATATTTTGGGTTCTGATGGGGTACGACAGTTGAACTAAGCTCATGAGGCATTAATAAGCCATTTTATTCAAGAATCAATGGGTCCATAAGTCTAAAAATGGATGTAGCAACTGCAGATCGCCCCTTTAAGGTGATGTGAAGGAATGTAAATAACAAGGATTAGCATTACGCCTCAGTAATAGTAAACTCTGTTCCCATAAGGCAACTTTCTAAAATCACTCTCTCTAGAGAGCTCTGGCTTACATAAACACTGAGCCTTTTCAAGCTGAATAATAATGGATCGCTTTCAAGAAATGTTAGGCTTACAACACTGAGAGAAAAAAATGAAACCCTCCAAGCGAGACTTGATTTGGTTGAGGCCACCCAGCACCTCTGTCATTGTGAGGACAGAACATACATTCTACTGTACCCTAGACCAAACTGTGAGCGTATCTTTCATCTCAAGTTCCTGAGGGCAGAGAAATAGGGTTTGACATGATTCACATGAACAACGGAAGATATGAGAAGTGACAGTTCTGTAAGGGACGTTTCAATAACAGCCTTCCTGGAATACAAATCCAGATACTGTACTGTTGTCAATCTGTTGCCTGTTGCCCAATTCTTTGGTTACCAGACAACAGATTTTGACTATTTGTTACGCTATCACTTCAACACTGCCAGCCTATCAAGGCCCATCTGCATTGTGTGGTTATATGTTTTGACATTGAGAAATCTGGCTGGACATGTAAAGTGAGAGGTTTAGACCTTTGTCCGAATATATCTTACAACTTGTAGGGACGCGCTGTGTCCTTTCTGAAGCCAAGCTGTGAAATACTTCTACAACACAATGTTATTCTTATCACAAAGAATTTATGTCAAACCTACATAATATTGGAAATAAATAAACTGCGCTGCAGTATGTCCTTTGGCTACGGTAGCAAAGGAATGTACAATGTAGTGTACCAGACTTATAAAATAACACAACGGAACAGTATTTATACTAAAGGCCACATTGAATTTGTTTGATGTATTTAGAATGTGACAAACATCCACTAACAAAATCATTGCACACGTCTTTTGAAGAGATTTGTTAGGTTAGGATTAGGCTTAATGTCGTGTCTGTTTGAATATTGAATCTTTAATATTGACTGGGGAAAGGCTTTAGTGAAGGTTGAGATAAAGGATGGTACACCGGTGTGTACTGGAAAACTACATTTTAGTCTAAAAGAAATGTGAGATTATGTCTCCCGAGTGACATAATAACATTATGACCTCCCGAGTGGCGCAGTGGTCAAAGGTGCTGCATCGCAGTGCTAGCTGTGCCACTAGAGATCCTGGTTCGAATCCAGGCTCTGTCGTAGCCGGCCGCGACCGGGAGACCCATGGGGGAGAACAAGTGATTTTGCAGGTTTTCCTACTTACAAAGCATGTAGAGGTCTGTCATTTTTATCATAGGTACACTTCAACTGTGAGATCACATTGTATGATTTATAAGTAATTAATTTGCATTTTATTGCATGACATAAGTATTTGATCACCTACCAACCAGTAAGAATTCCTGCTCTCACAGACCTGTTAATTTTTCTTTAAGAAGCCCTCCTGTTCTCCACTCATTACCTGTATTAACTGCACCTGTTTGAACTCGTTACCTGTATAAAAGACACCTGTCCACACACTCAATCAAACAGACTCCAACCTCTCCACAATGGCCAAGACCAGAGAGCTGTGTAAGGACATCAGGGATAAAATTGTAGACCTGCACAAGGCTGGGATGGGCTACAGGACAATAGGCAAGCAGCTTGGTGAGAAGGCAACAACTGTTGGTGCAATTATTAGAAAATGGAAGAAGTTCAAGATGACGGTCAATCACCCTCGGTCTGGGGCTCCATGCAAGATCTCACCTCGTGGGGCATCAATGATCATGAGGAAGGTGAGGGATCAGCCCAGAACTACACGGCAGCTGGGACCACAGTCTCAAAGAAAACCATTAGTAACACACTACGCTGTCATGGATTAAAATCCTGCAGCGCACGCAAGGTCCCCCTGCTCAAGCCAGCGCATGTCCAGGCCCGTCTGAAGTTTGCCAATGACCATCTGGATGATCCAGAGGAGGAATGGGAGAAGGTCATGTGGTCTGATGAGACAAAAATATAGCTTTTTGGTCTAAACTCCACTCACCGTGTTTGGAGGAAGAAGAAGGATGAGTACAACCCCAAGAACACCATCCCAACTGTGAAGCATGTAGGTGGAAACATAATTCTTTGGGGATGCTGGACAGGACGACTGCACCATATTGAGGGGAGGATGGATGGGGCCATGTATCGCAAGAGCATTGAAGATGGGTCGTGGCTGGGTCTTCCAGCATGACAACGACCCGAAACACACAGCCAGGGCAACTAAGGAGTGGCTCCGTAAGAAGCATCTCAAGGTCCTGGAGTGGCCTAGCCAGTCTCCAGACCTGAACCCAATAGAAAATCTTTGGAGGGAGCTGAAAGTCTGTATTGCCCAGCGACAGCCCTGAAACCTGAAGGATCTGGAGAAGGTCTGTATGGAGGAGTGGGCCAAAATCCCTGCTGCAGTGTGTGCAAACCTGGTCAAGACCTACAGGAAACGTATGATCTCTGTAATTGCAAACAAAGGTTTCTGTACCAAATATTAAGTTCTGCTTTTCTGATGTATCAAATATTTATGTCATGCAATAAAATGCAAATTATTTCTTAAAAATCATACAATGTGATTTTCTGGATTTTTGTTTTAGATTCCGTCTCTCACAGTTGAAGTGTACCTATGATAAAAATTACAGACCTCTACATGCTTTGTAAGTAGGAAAACCTGCAAAATCGGCAGTGTATCAAATAATTGTTCTCCCCTTTGTATATGTATGCACTCACTAACTGTAAGTCGCTCTGGATAAGAGCGTCTGCTAAATGACTAAAATGTAAATGTAATGTCTAGATGCTTTTTACAGTGAAGATCAAGTTTATAAATTGCCTGGCTGGGCTGATGAGACAGTCAGATGGAACAGAGTAAATAGGCATTTTACCGTCATAGATTTAGCCGGTAGTAACTTGTGGAATAGACACCGGCTGGAATGCGGTTTTAACCAATCAGCATTCAGGATTAGACCCACCCGTTGTATAAAAGGCAGATATTGTACCACATGTGCACCATTTTGGTTACTGCTACTATATAAACCGAAAGAGTGGTTGCATTAAAAATGAGTCCTTGCTATTGGATGAATTCCATGGACTGCTGTGTTGACTGAGAGTGTACAATTAACACATTTCTCCTCTCTCAGAGCCTAGTGTGTTCATGAGATGGTTACTAACCCCATAAACCAGCTCGCCCACCATCCCGTTCCACATCTTGGACTCAGCGTCTCTGGCTCCGTACTTGCCATCCCCTACAATCTCCAGTTTATAAGTATAGCCCACATGCTTGGCGATCTCGGCGGCCAGCTCCACACAATAGCCCTCATACTTATCGTTCCCCACCAGCTGCTCATGATTCTTCTTCAGCATCACATATGGAGATTCCTGGGAAACATGAAGGACAACATTGATGTTTGGTTTTCTTGGTTTCCTTCACTCTGCACGCATTCACCATTCATTTTTCATTCATTTTTAAAAGGGGCATTTATAAAGCTTTCCTTGTCCACCTTTCTCTGGGATAATTTACTCCAGGGGTTCCCAGGGACTTTCCTTGATTTGAGGGGTAAAAAAAAGTATATACCGTATTTTTATTAAAAAATTTTTTTGACAATTCGCGATTGTGTGAAATGCTTGATAATATATGTGATATCAATAGAGAGGTATACTTTCTGGGTGATTTAAATATTGACTGGCTTTCTTCAGGCTGCCCACTCAAGAGAAAGCTTCAACCTGTAACTAGTGCCTGCAACCTGGTTCAGGTTATCAATCAACCTACCAGGGTAGTTACAAACAGTACAGGAATTAAATCATCAACATGTATTGATCATATCTTTACTAATGCTGCAGAAATTTGTTTGAAAGCAGTATCCAAATCCATCAGATGTAGTGATCACAATATAGTAGCCATATCTAGTTCCAAAGGCTGGGCCTAATACAATAATACGTTTTGTAGTGATTCCTATGTTGTTGATGTGAAGAATATTTGTTGGTCTGTTGTCACGAATGTTACATGAAGTGGACCAAGGCGCAGCGTGATATGCGTACATCTTTTAATGAGTACTTTATACACTACAACAAAACAACAAAACGAAACGTGAAGTCCTAAGGTTAACAAAACACAAACCTCTCCGGAACAAGATCCCACAAATGACAAGTGCCAAACAGGCTGCCTAAGTATGGTTCCCAATCAGAGACAACGAGCCACAGCTGCCTCTGATTGGGAACCACCCCGGCCAACATAGAAACACATGATCTAGAACCTGAACATAGAACACTACACATAGAAACTAACACCCTGGCTCAACATATAAGAGTCCCCAGAGCCAGGGCGTGACATCTGTGGTGTGTAATGACGAGCAAACCAGACGCTGCACTTGACACATTTATGAAATTGCTGATCCCAGTTACTATTAAGCATGCACCCATTAAGAAAATGACTGTACAAACTGTTAAATCACAGTGGATTGAGGAGGAATTGAAAAATGGTATGGTTGAGAGGGATGAGGCAAAAGAGATGGCAAATAGCTCTGGCAGTACAACCGATTGGCTAACGTACTGCAAAATGAGAAATCATGTGACTAAACTGAATAAAAAGAAATAAGAAACTACACTATGAAACAAAGATAAATTACATAAAGAATTATAATAAAAAGCTTTGGAGCACCTTAAATGAAATTTTGATTCATTCATTGAATCAGATGGCTCATTCATCACAAAACCCACTGATATTGCCAACTACTTTAATGATTTTTCTTTATTGGCAAGATTAGCAAACTTAGGCATGACATGCCAGCAACAAACACTGACACTACACATCCAAGTATATCTGACCAAATTATGAAAGACAGGCATTGTAATTTTGAATTCCGTAAAGTAAGTGTGGAAGAGGTGAAAAAAGTATTATTGTCGATCAATAATGGGAAGCCACCGGCTTCTAACAACTTGGATGGAAAATTACTGAGGATAACAACGGACGATATTGCCACTCCTATTTGACATATCTTCAATTTAAACCTACTAGAAAGTGTGTGCCCTCAGGCCTGGAGGGAAGCAAAAGTTATTCCCCTACCTAAGAACAGTAAAGCCCCCTTAACTGGCTCAAATAGTCGACCAATCAGCCTGTTACCAACCCTTAGTAAACCTTTGGAAAAAATGGTGTTTGACCAGATAAAATGCTATTTTACAGTAAACAAATTGACAACAGACTTTCAGCACTCTTATAGGGAAGGACATTCAACAAGCACAGCACTTACACAAATGACCGATGATTGGCTGAGAGATATTGATGATAAAAAGATTGTAGGGGCTGTTTTGTTAGACTTCAGTGTGGCTTTCGACATTATCGATCATAGTCTGTCGCTGGAAAAACGTATGTGTTATGGCTTTACACCCGCTGCTATATTGTGGATAAAGAGTTACCTGTCTAACAGAACACAGAGGGTGTTCTTTAATGGAAGCCTCTCCAACAAAATCCAGGTAGAATCAGGAATTCCCCAGGGCAGCTGTCTAGGCCCTTTACTTTTGTCAATCTTTACTAACGATATGCCACTGGCTTTGAAGTGTGTCTATGTATGCGGACGACTCAACACTATACACGTCAGCTACCACAGCGACTGAAATGACAGCAACACTTAACAAAGAGCTGCAGCTATTTTCAGAATGGGTGGCAAGGAATAAGTTAGTCCTAAATATTTCAAAAACTAAAAGCATTGTATTTGGGACAAATCATTCACTAAACCCTAAACCTTAACTAAATCTTGTAATGAATAATGTGGAAATTGAGCAAGTTGAGGAGACTAAATTGCTTGGAGGAACCCTGGATTGTAAACTGTCATGGTCAAAACATATTGATACAACAGCAGCTAAGATGGGGAGAAGTCTGTCTATAATAAAGCGCTGCTCTGCCTTTTTAACAACACTATCAACAATGTAGGTCCTACAGGCCCTAGTTTTGTCGCACCTGGACTATTGTTCAGTCGTGTGGTCAGGTGCCATAAAGAGGAGCACGGCTGGCCCTTGGATGTACACAGAGAGCTAACATTAATAATATGCATGTCAATCTCTTCTGGCTCAAAGTGGAGGAGAGATTGACTTCATCACTCCTTGTATTTGTGAGAGGTATTGACATGTTGAATGACCCGAGCTGTCTGTTTGAACTACTGGCACACAGCTCGGATGCATACCCCACAAGACATGCCACCAGAGGACTCTTCACAGTCCCCAAGTCCAGAACAGACTATGGGAGGTGTACAGTACTACATAGAGCCATGACTACATGGAACTCTATTCCACATTAAGTAACTCATGCCAGCAGTAAAATTTGATTTAAAAAACAGACAAAAATACATCTTATGGAACAGCGGGGACTGTGAATCAACACAAACATAGACACATGCATACAAACACACGATAACATATGCACTATACACACGTATGCTTGGATTTTGTGTTATAGATATGTGGTAGTAGAGGCCTGAGGGCACACACTTAATATGTTGTGAAATCTGTTATGAATGTATTGTAATGTTTTTCAAATGTATAACTGCCTTCATTTTGCTGGACCCCAGGAAGAGTAGCTAATGGGGGGATCCATAATAAATACAAATACCAATCTAAAACGACGCATATATCTGCAATGCTTTAGGCTAGAAACAAGTGGTCAAATGCCAGAGGAAGAAGTGCCGCGGTTGCATATGGGAATATCTTTGGTTTCTCTTTATGACATTCAGAAGCTGAGCTACGCCTTTCTAAAGCTGAGGAGTCAAAGACATCTGACTTTGCTTGATAAGTAATCTTATACAATGTTTGACTCTGTCGCTATCAATTGATCAGATCACTTTCTGTAAAAGAGAATAATATAATTAAATTGAGGGTTCATTACCATAATAAAACATATTTGGTAGCAGAATAACATTTGGGGAAAGCATTTGTGACATTTGTCAAATGTGAAAAAGAGGGCCCTGGGGGAAAAAGTTGTACATGGTACGGTATAATATATGAACTTGTTTACAACCATGGGGCTTCACACCAATTTCTGTCAATTGCTTTGTGTATACGAAGGGGCCTTCAAATGACATTATTCATAGAGAGGAAGTGGTCAGCCCCGGGGGTCTGGACACAATCTCACACCTTCTCCTCAGTGTGGGGTGACTCAGATCTGATGGGCAAGCAGCACTCCTGCTATTTCTGGCTGGCCAGGCCAGGATGACTGTAAAGGGGCTGTGTGGAGCTCTGAGTCTGCCCTCCAGGTAAAGCAGAACAGAGCTTCTGTGAAAACAGCCCTCATGGCTAGTCCACAGGTGAACACAACATAGAGTACAATCTGGGAATAGTGGGGCAGAGATAGTTTCACAAGGACAGTATTTCAGATTTAGCCAGAAGCATTTTGAGACACGCACAGGCACCTCCCTCCCTCCCTCCCTCCCTCCCTCCCTCCCTCCCTCCCTCCCTCCCCCCCCCTCCTCCCTCCCCCCCTCCCCCTCTCTCTCTCTCTCTCTCTCTCTCTCTCTCCCTCCCTCTCTCTCTCTCTCCCTCTCTCCCTCTCTCTCTCTCTCTCCCTCCCTCCCTCCCTCCCTCCCTCCCTCCCTCTCTCTCTCTCTCCCTCTCTCCCTCCCTCCCTCCCTCTCTCCCTCTCTCTCTCTCCCTCTCTCTCTCCCTCTCTCCCTCTCATGTATTATGACTTGATCAACTGGTAATGATAGCCCATTTTAACAGGGATTGCTTAGATGGATGAATGTGCTGTACGAAATAGAAAAACCTGCCATTTGGATATGAAAAGTTAAAATAAATTCACTCTCCAATTGATCTGGGACAGTTGCCACTAATTTCTATCCCCGTGTGAATCCAACCTAAAAATCCCTATTTTCCAATACAGCCATATCAAACACAGCCTCACACAGTCCGTGAAACCCATTATCAGCATCCAAACATTGAGCCTATCAGTTAAGCTAGAAGAAGAATCATCACTGAATTATCACAGTGAATTATTGTAATGTTTGTTTATGTGTCAGTTAATCCCATAAGGGATGGGGTTGCCAACTGGTGATTTGACACGAAAATAAAATGTCATTAATTCCTTCATTCCTTCATTCATTCATTCATTCATTCATTCATTCATTCATTCATTCATTCATTCATTCATTCTAGTGAGACTCACAAGGATACTGGTCACTATGTAGGTCCTGTTTTGCAGTCCGAAGAACTCTTCAACCACCGGCGTGTATACCGCTGTGTTCACATAGTTCTCATACTCATTCCAGTAGCCCACCTGTAGTCAGAAAGGGGTACAGTATATCAACACACATCGCGGAGGAAATCCTACACTTCTATTCATACAGTGTAATAAATATTAATATCACCGGCTTATGAAGCACAATTAGCCTCATACACACGTAGCGTGGGCATAAGGACACTGTCCATATCAGATTTTGCATATCGTTTATGAGGGCCCCAAAAATATTTATGAACGGCTTTGCCTGATGTCCTTTGTGGTGGGGCTATCTCATGAATTGATCCGATGTATTTAGGTGAACGGACTCCTGGGGGGCGATTGATTTGTGAGTCGCCCTTCCTGCCCGCTCCCGTACCCTATAATTCTGTATATTTTTTGTGACTCATTTGTATACAGGAAGACCAGAAAAGCCACATCCCTGATTGGCAGATGAGTGGCAACCCTGATTAGAAGCACCTACTGCTCATCTGTTGTTCTTTACAAATGCTGTTTTGAATTCAAAGTAAATTGCAACAACAGACTGAAGAAAGCTATAAATGTCACGGTTTCGGCCGAGGCTGCTCCTCCTCCTTGTTCGGGCAGGCTTCGGCGGTCGTCGTCTCCGGAGTACTAGCTGCCACCGTTCTATGTTTCATGTTCGTTTGGTTTTGTCTCTTTGTAACACCTGTCCCTTGTTTGTGTTTGATTGTGTTCCCTATTTAGTTTCGTTTGTTTGGGTCAGGTGTTATGCGTGATTGTGTTTGTCAGCTTGCCTCCGAGGAGTTTGTCTCTCTCGTTTGTTGTATTTTTCGAGAGTTCGCACTGCGTGCGCTTTTTCTTGTTTTCCGCACTGTGTGTTGTGCGTAATTGTTCGCGCCGCCCGGTTGGGTTGGCGACTCTTTTCCTGTATTTGGATTTACTAAAGTCTGTTGAAGTCATCCTTGTTCCTGCGCTTGATTCCCTACACTCATCCACACACAGCACTCTGACAATAAAAGCCGTAAAGTCAGCGTACGCTACCCCTGACGCAGTAAAAACATTTACAACAATTGAATAATGAAGTAAACTCTGTGACATATCTTTGCTTGTGAACCCATTCCACCTCTCTGTTTGAATAAGAACATCCCTTACCTCGTACGGCTAATCCCCTAGCAAGTCCTTACGCCATACTCAGTGATAACCAACACCTCCTACCGTACGTCAGGTCCAGCCTGCACTACTCTCAGGTTGTAAGACTGTCGGTGATAACATTAAAAGAGAGTCATCTTTATGTACAAATACCCTGCATACCAAATTATATGAGGAATTTGCTCCACATACAGTATGCAAGATCACTGAGTACTATAGCCAATGAGCCGCTGGTTGCATTCATGTATTTACACTGATGTGCTGTGCATTTTCTCTTTTGAAATATACAGTTGAAGTCGGAGGTTTACATACACCTTAGCCAAATACATTTAAACTCAGTTTTTCACAATTCCTGACATTTAATCTTAGTAAAAAGTCCCTGTTTTAGGTCAGTTAGGATCACCACTTTATTTTAAGAATGTGAAATGTCAGAATAATAGTAGAGAGAATGATTTCTTTCAGTTTTTATTTCTTTCATCACATTCCTATTGGGTCAGAAGTTTACATACACTCAATTAGTATTTGGTAGCATTGCCTTTCAATTGTTTAACTTGGGTGAAATGTTTCAGGTAGCCTTCCACAAGCTTCCACAATAAGTTGGGTGAATTTTGGCCCATTCCTCCTGACAGAGCTGGTGTAACTGAGTCAGGTTTGTAGGCCTCCTTGCTCGCACAAGCTTTTTCAGTTCTGCCCACAAATGTTCTATAAGATTGAGGTTTTGGAAGACCCATTTGGAAGAACCATTTGCGACCAAGCTTTAACTTCCTGACTGATGTCTTGAGATGTTGCTTCAATATATCCACATAATTGTCCTTCCTCATGATGCCATCTATTTTGTGAAGTGCACCAGTCCCTCCTGCAGCAAAGCACCCCCACAGCATGCTTCACGGTTGGGATGGTGTTCTTCGGCTTGCAAGTTACCTCCTTTTTCCTCCAAACATAACGATGGTCATTATGGCCAAACAGTTCTATTTTTGTTTCATCAGACCAGAGGACATTTCTCCAAAAAGTACGATCTTTGTCCCCATGTGCAGTTGCAAACCGTAGTCTGGCTTTTTTATGGCGGTTTTGGAGCAGTGGCTTCTTCCTTGCTGAGCGGCCTTTCAGGTTATGTCGATATAGGATTCATTTTACTGTGGATATAGATACTTTTGTACCTGTTTCCTCCAGCATCTTCACAAGGTCTTTTGCTGTTGTTCTGGGATTGATTTGCACTTTTCGCACCAAAGTATGTTCATCTCTATGAGACAGAACGCATCTCCTTCCTGAGCAGTATGATGGCTGTGTGGTCCCATGGTGTTTATACTTGCGTATTATTGTTTGCACAGATGAACGTGGTACCTTCAGGCATTTGGAAATTGTTCCCAAGGATGCACCAGACTTGTGGAGGTCTACAATTATTTTTCTGAGGTCTTGGATGATTTCTTTTGGTTTTCCCATGATGTCAAGCAAAGAGGCACTGAGTTTGAAGATAGGCCTTGAAATACATCCACAGGTACACCTCCAATTGACTCAAATTATTTCAATTAGCCTATCAGAAGCTTCTAAAGCCATGACATCATTTTCTGGAATTTTCCAAGCTGTTTAAAGGCACAGTCAACTTAGTGTATGTAAACTTCTGACCCACTGGAATTGTGATACGGTGAATTATAATCTGTCTGTAAACAATTGTTGGAAAAATTACTTGTGTCATGCACAAAGTAGATGTCCTAACTGACAACTGCCAAAACTATAGTTTGTTAACAAGAAATTTGAGGAGTGGTTGAAAAACGAGTTTTATTGACTCCAACCTAAGTGTATGTAAACTTCCGACTTCAACTGTAAATGGGTATATTCTAAACTCGAAGGGTAATTCATTTTCTGATTGACAAACAAATTCTTTGCATATTAATAAATAATATGAAAATCCTACAACTGCGCTATGAAAACAAATATGTCACATACTGGCATGATGTGAACATTGGACATTCATTTTTGCAAAGCCAATCTAAGAAGAAGACCGCTAATTTCACTGTTCTTTTTTGCTTGGCTCCAGCAGCTCTTGTTGCTGGGCACAATTCTAGTGAATGACCAGTCAAGTTTTGTTTAACAAACTATCTTAACAAAGGATTTGTAGTTAAGATTAAAACAATGTGTGCAGAAAATTACAGTTGAGATGATGAGTCCATTGAGGGCATCCTGACCGGTTGCATCACCGCCTGGTATGGCAACTGCTCGGCATCTACCCCCTTTATATAGCCTCGTTATTGTTATTTTATTGTGTTACTTTTTTATATATATTTTTTTACTTTAGTTTATTTGGTAAATATTTTCTTAACTCTTTCTTGAACTGCATTGTTGGTTAAGGGCTTGTAAGTAAGCATTTCACTGTTGTATTCGGCGCATGTGACAAATAAAGTTTGATTTTATTTGATTTTCTCTGATGGATTGCTCCTACTTTGTCTACTGTGGTAAGGTCAAGTGTCATCCATCTATCTAACCTATCTAACAACAGATTTCCCCTGACTAGGATAAAGATGTTGATTGATAATTATAGAGGTTATGGACAAGTCCCAGTTCACCTTCAGCGGTCCACTCGGGCTCAGCTCCATGACGCTGACCGTGTAGTTGGTCCGATGGCCTTTCTCGTTAAACTGGACATGTCCAGTCAATCCCTCAATTTGAACCTGTGGGACAAACCAGATATTGACCAGAATTTGTATGAAGAACTGCTAACTCTCTGAGACTTGTATCTTTGCAACCTGGAATCTGAAGAAAAAAAACGAATAACGCTCAAGTCGTTTTAAGTAGCTACAGTACGCAAAGAAATCAACACCTAACAGAGGGGTGACTAGATTCAGCTGCAGGCCGATTTCTGTCTGAGCGGATAATAGATTTCCTTGATGACATTATCACGTCTCCTTTTTTTTATTGGTGGGAATACTTGGAAACAGATTTCCTAAATTAAACTCATTTTTAGCTGAATTCCTGGTGATTTAGTCCTTTTTGACCAAAAGCTAAAATCCTATATTTATTTTTTTACTAAAAACTTGGATGGGCCCCCAAAAAAATCACTTGCGGGCCAGTTTTGGCCTGAGGGCCACTTATTGCTGACCACCGATCTAATATTTTTTTTTTTACACAATACTGTATGATGATATTATAGCTAAGAGCAAAAACAGCATAACTTTCCTTTTCTTATCTCAAGAACACAAGATTGCTATTTCAGGATTCCAATATTACCAGCTGGTTGTGTTGACATTGCGTGATATCCAATATAATATTTGAAATCTAAGTCTACAGGTCACAAGATCACTATTTAAGGATTACATATAGCTCACAAGTTTGCGTTTAACTGAGGGTTTAACACAATAGTACTTAATAAAGCTAGTATTGTTTTGTATTGTACAGTATTGTACAGTATTTCGTGATTAATTTGCTAGCGTTGAGTTTGAAGCCTAGTCATCCTCGTCTCTGTGGCTGTGGAGTGAGTGGCGTAACTGCCTACCTGCTGAAGGGCTCTCTGGATGTCGATACCCTGGCCCCAGGGAGCTGGTGGGTTGGCCAGACACTCGCCAGCGTTGCCTCGCCGGGAGATGTCAATACGTTGCTTACGGAGGTTCTGAAAGGCGGTTGCCATGACGCTCACTCCGTCGTATGTGAGGGCTCCTGTGTACTAAGAGGGCAAATCCAAGGAGGCAACATTTGAGGCTTGCACATTTTATGTTTATTGGAACCTTGAGAACCTGACTGGAAAGATCTCTTAAGACAGTTTGATCATACCTTCAGTCTTCTCTTGGGTAGCTTAAGGTCTTTGCTGTCAAAGTCCACCCACTCCTCTATGGCCTTGTTCACGTTTCCGTCTGAGTAGTTCATTAGTTGGAACCCAGTGATGTTGGCACCACTCTTCTGGAACTCAGTGAAGTTCATGTCCAAAAATCCCTGAGAAAGAAGGAATCGACTTCTTACCAAACAGAAGCAAACTTAAGCTAAGTAAACAAAACAGAACCAAAAATTGGCCTAGCCGTAACCATGGAGCAGATCATTGGATGACGGTGTCTTTTCAGAGTGCTGGTATTGAACGTTTGGATTTCTCAGAGCTGCTGTTCAGCTGTTCAACCCCACTTGAGAAGCCACCCACTGGGCAAAAACTGGTTGAATCAACGTTGTCTCCATGTCATTTCAACAACAAAAAGTCAATGTGATGACGTTGAATCAACATGGAAAACTGATTGGATTTGAAAAAAGTCATCAACGTAAGGGAATTTCAAATATTCTAAGCCAAATTTAAACCTAAATCCATTGACATGGTGACATTTTTTTGTTGATTTCACATTGAATTCACGTTAGTTGACAACTCAACCTTAATGTAAATCGAAACTAGACGTTGAACTGACGTCTGTGCCCAGTGGACAGGTCCAGGCAATCACTACAAATCTATGAAGCAGGAGATGAAAACCACTTTTCTACAGTTTGAGAAGCAGATGTCTTTTCAACTGCATTCTTTTACTATTTTGATTTACAAATATGACTTATAGTCATGCAAAGACAGAATAAAACAATCTAGTCAAACACAGTACATCACTCCCACAGTCTCCAAGCAATCGAGTAATGTGTGTACAGTATATCAAAACACACAGCCTGACGACTTCAAATTGGAACTTCGGTAACACTTCACCTTAAGTGTACACTAATGAATATGTAACTAAATCGTAAATACATGTGTTTATAACCTAGTAGTTACATGTAATTACTATGTAAATACTATGTAATTATACTGTAATAAGGGTTTAGCGGTTTAGGTTATTACACAAGCGGAACAAGGACATGTAATTACAAATCTGCTTGTCAGAGTTTATTCCGGATCTTCAAATTGAATTGTTCCTAGTGCTATCTTTGATTGACTTAGGATATGGTGGATAACATAACATAACATTTCAACATGGTTTTTGAGGGTCTTGATTGTACAATGCAAGTTTAACTGCACTCCAGGACTCCTATGGATGGAGGTTAGTGTATATGAGGAAGAAGGAGATATGGTTTTTTTTTTATACAATTTTACATAATTGTGATTCTTTATGAGCCAACAAACCTTTTTATAAAAAAAGAAGAGTACTTTACTGAAAGTCGTGCACAGGAGGCACTGTTTCTCTACGATAGAAGAGAATGTATGAAAATGTATGCACTCACTAACGTCGCTCTGGATAAGAGCGTCTGCTAAATGACTAAAATGTAATGTAAATGTATAACCAAGTGGGAGAGGCTCCCCTCGCCTTATTTGCATTTAATTACCTGCTCTCCAGAGTAAGAGCATCTAACTACATTAAACCTACCCAGATGGAGTCACGCTGCAGCTAGCCTCTGAAACAGGCTTCAGCAAACATACTTTTAATGCTTTATTTGAATGATAAAAAAAGTCACAGATCACATATTCCACTCTTAGGCTATAAATAACAAGAAGAGTGCTGGAAGTTTAGGGAGTCTTCACAGGCTGATAACTAAGATCACGTCTCGTTACGTAGACCATACTTAATCAATAAACAGAGGGAGTATGAGTGTGTGTGTGTGTGTGTGTGTGTGTGTGTGTGTGTGTGTGTGTGTGTGTGTGTGTAGTGACCCCCCTCCGGCAAATTTTTCAAATGGTAATGAACCACAGTGTTGCATCTTGCAACCTTTATGATCATCATTAAACTATGTTTCCTGTGGCACAATCCAATTATTAATTTAACAATCGTGCCGGTGAAGTCACAGTTTGTGGGGTGATTCTTTTTTTTCTGTATTTCACAGTCCAATTATGAGGTCTACCACAAATGTTTCTAGATCTCTGAGTTGAGCCCTCTGGAGTGCATTTAAAAAAAAAAACATGCTCCTTGACACGCAACCTTAAGCCAAACATAGAGCGTCCTCTCCTGACGAAGTACTGTGACAAAAAAACAGGACATACCACTAGAGAGAAAGAGGCTAGCTTGTTGCTTCATGGACGACAGTTGACCTCAGATCTCTATATGAAGCTATACTACATTTACATTTACATTTTAGTCATTTAGCAGACGCTCTTATCCAGAGCCACTTACAGTTAGTGAGTGCATACATTATTATTTTTTTATTATTATTATTATTATTATTATTATAATTGTTTTTTTCTTTTCATACTGGCCCCCCGTGGGAATCGAACCCACAACCCTGGCGTTGCAAACTAACGTGAGAACCACTTACGAGGCAATTCTATTTCTATGGAAGCAACTATGCTTCAGTGCAACTGGATATGAGGAAATGCAGAATCATTCTAACAGAGTCCACTCTGCCTACTATTGCTGGGATCTATGAACTCATGAGGTCTGGTGGCCAATGAATATAAACATGAAGCAATGCATTGAGTCCATTAATAATGGAAGACTAACTTCTGTTTAGTTATGCAAAGAAAAAAAGCACACACATTCAAATACCAAATATATATGCACAAGTATAGTGTAAGCATGTACAAGCACGCCCATGCGCGCACACACACACACACACACACACACACACACACACACACACACACACACACACACACACACA
Organism: Coregonus clupeaformis; assembly: GCF_020615455.1. Taxonomy (NCBI): domain Eukaryota; kingdom Metazoa; phylum Chordata; class Actinopteri; order Salmoniformes; family Salmonidae; genus Coregonus; species Coregonus clupeaformis. The sequence continues at coordinate 11,610,494 of NC_059204.1, read as the reverse complement.
CACACACACACACACACACACACACACACACACACACACACACACACACACACACACACACACACACACACACACACACACACACTTTCCTACACATAAAAAAGCCCTTCAATGCCTTGCAGGAGTAGAAATTATAATACACTTGCTCAGCGGGTAATCAGCAATCTGTCTACATTGTGTTCTGCACAGACAAGCAGAAGAAATACGGTGTGTCAGATACAGAGAAGATGAAGGGGCACCAATACATTGGAACAACGCCACCATTGATTAGTCTAACCAATCGGTTGCCATCAATTATGTATAAGATGAAACTACAGTTGTGCTTAAATGTTTTTGATCCTTCAGTGGGGATGAAGGTATTATTTTACTTCTCAATGGGGCGTCAGTAGTGTCGTGATCAGAACACAAATTCCTATCAATTTCACAGTAGAGTTCTCTAGACTGGGAGATTCAGCAATATCTACAACGAAGACATTTCAAATAGATTGGAAATAAATTACATTGAAATACAATGGAGCTTGCATGTTGCATTAAAGCTTCCATCGTTTCAGACAGGGCCAGACTTACCAGGTTTGCCAATATGTAGTGGTAATTTTTGAGGTTCTTCTTCTGAGCAGCAATCTGGAAAGCATAACAGAAGGGGAAATGATGTACATTTTGCAACCCGTCAATCGAGATAAAGCTATTTCATTACAGATGTGGATTGAAGCGTCCCATTAATCGTGGTCCTCCCAAATAGGAGCTAATTGGTCCCATCTTTGAGGAATGAATTGCTCATCTCCGCCTCTCTGCCTGCATGTCTGAGTAAAATACATGTGCTCAGCAGAAAGGGACCAGCTGGAACAACTCGCCGTGGAGGGCTGGGAAGGATTTGACATCTGTCACTGTGGGAAACCCAATTAGAGCTTTAATGACTACATCTTCACAATCTGCATCAAAATCACTAGTACACCTGTGATGGACAGGCCCGGGACCGCCTCTGGGAGACAGAATGAAGCAGCCGTCAGGGTTAATTGAGCCTGACCCTATTTCCAAATGCTTATCTGTAAACTATATGTTTGTACACATACTAATTTCACTAGCTCTCTGCTATTCAGAAACCATGCCATTTTTACATTTTAGTCATTTAGCAGATGCTCTTATCCAAAGCGACTTACAAGAGCAATTATGGTCAAGTGCCTTGCTCAAGGGCACAGACAGATTTTTCACCTAGTCGGCTTAGGGATTCGAACCAGCGACCTCTCGGTTCCTGGCCCAACGGACTAAAGAGATCTTAAATATTCAAAATAGCTCAAAGGAACTGTTATCCCTCCCAAACAAGATACACTACATTTATAAAAAGGTTTGCTTTGATGTTTCTTTAGATAGGTTTTTGAATAGTTTTAGTTCAGCTCTACTCACTGTGGTGATTACATTTACAGTATAATATATCAACTGTACCAGGGAACAATATTGTCCCTGGAGAACTGGCTGATGGTACGATCTTTCAGCAGCAGCATGGAATCTAAGTCATACACATCTATCTTTGTCTTCATTACAGACCTCCCTCCACTGTCCCCAAAGACTAGCCCAGTATAGAACAGAGACACTAGAACAACATCACACAGTGTTCAGACTTAACCCTTGTAACTGAACCTTTGTTAGTTTGAGTTGAACAACTCAGTGAGAGGAGGAAGGGTTATGTTGTTACTCTAGCTGCAATGGACTTCTTGTCGGAGTGAACCCATCCCATCCAATTACTGAACTAATCTGTCTTGTTTACAGACCATCTCTTCATTCATTAAGTTCTCAATAGTCACCTTCCCCCTTTTTCACTACTGGACTGTCCATCAATCTGATGTTATTTACCAGGTTGAGTATCAGGTTGAGTCTCTCCAGCTCACAGTCCAGGATGATGTTGTATTCCTTCTTCTTCTCTAGGTCCTGAACCACTTTCAGGAAGGCCGCCTGATCCATACCGCTGTCCAGGTTCACTGATGTCACCTGCCACATCTTCTCTGCTGCCGTGTCCAGAATCTTCTGCAGCACTGTCAGGCCTACAAGACAAACACCGAAGGTACAGGCTAATTAGACTGGGCATATTTGATGGTATACCACATTTCGGTACTTTACTTAGGTAAAGTAAACCACGCTTAGGTGCCGGGGTGGCAGGTAGCCTAACGGTTAGAGAGGCGAGCCCGCAGCCGGAGGGTTGCCAGTTTGAATCCTGGGTCTGACATGGAAAAGAAATGTGTCAGGAAGTGAGCTAGCAACAGAGGGTTGCTGGTATCAAATCCTAGATGCCATTGCCTGCCGTTGTTCCCCTTTAGCAAGGCACTTAACCCCCCACAACAATTGCTCCATGTGCGCCCAATGTGGCAGTCCCCTGCTCCAGTCTCTATATGTATGTAACAGTCCCCTGCTCCAGCATCTATACGTATGTAACACTCCCCTGATCCAACCTCTCCAGCATCTATACATATGTAACACTCCCCTGATCCAACCTCTCCAGCATCTATATGTATGTAACAGTCCCCTGATCCAACCTCTCCAGCATCTATACGTATGTAACAGTCCCCTGATCCAACCTCTTCAGCCTCTATATGTATGTAACAGTCCCCTGAGCCAACCTGTATATGTACTGTATGTGTGTGTTTTGGAGGTTGGGATAAGGCAGTAGTCTCATTTCGGCTGGACCTTGTGTACAATTGACGAATAAAGTGATCTTAATATTAACTTTTCTTTTGATCCTTTGTAAGTCACTAAAATGTCCTTTACGCCTCCTTTCTTTACACCTCCTTTCTTTACACCTCATTTCTTTACACCACCTTTCTTTACACCACCTTTCTTTACACCACCTTTCTTTACACCACCTTTCTTTACGCCTCCTTTCTTGGCTTCACCTGCTGTATGGGAAAAGCCACAATGACGTTGTGACTTACAGAACCACTTGAGTTGACTGAACGTATACAGTGTAGCCTCAGATTATTTCCTCTACTCTCAGCTTCTATAGTACACGTGTGTCCTCTTTCCTTTAAAAGGCAGATTCGTAAATAAACGGGTATTATAAAGGCGTATTGGTTTTTGATCATGAGTGGTTTGTTTATCACAGTGCCACTGCATAAAGAGAACAGAGGATATCACGAGCTACACAGAAGACTGTGTGCGAGGCAGAGCTGCTCCGGTTGTTTTCACGCCAGTCACCTGAAATCACTGTCACCACACCTAAAACTGTGACAGCCAGGCTGAGGTGCTACTGCCTGCATGCCAGTGTATTCTCCTCAGCCAAAGTAAATGTGCTGCTTCATATCTGCTTTCCCAAGGGCCCTGAGTTTGAAAACCACCAAATGTAGCATTTGGTCCCCCCCCCCCTTTCAACACTGGAAATGGAAATGATGAGTATTTTCGCACTGAGTCAATCTGGAGTCTGGGGTGATCATAGTGAGAAGGATCTTTGAAGTGGAGAGAACTTCTTCAGTGACCCCCCTCTCCCCCTTCCTTCCTCGCCTCTCTTCTCTCTTTGAGAAACACGACTTAGAACTTAGACGGGTGACGTGTGAATGTAGCTGAACCATCTGAATTAATGGCATTCCTTCCCCGTATCCATAACCCAGGCTCATCAATATTCCCCCATATACAGGGGCATTCAGAAAGTATTCATACTCCTTGACATTCCACACTTTGTAGTGTTACAGCCTGAATTCAAAATTGATTAAATCAATATTTTTCTCACTCATCTACACACAATACCCGATAATGACAAAGTGAAAACTTGTTTTTAGAAATGTTTGCTAATTTATTGAAAATGAAATACAGAAATATCTCATTTACATAAGCATTCACACACCTGAGTCAATACTTTGTGGAAGCACCTTTGGCAGCGATTACAGCTTTGAGTTGTGTTGGGTATGTCTGTATCAGCTTTGCACATCTGGATTTGGGTATTTTCTCCCATTCTTCCTTGCAGATTTTTTCAAGCTCTGTTAAATTAGATGGGGAGTGGCGGTGAACAGCAATCTTCAAGTCTTTCCACAGATTTTCAATGGGATTAAAGTCTGAGCTTTGGCTGGGCCACTCAAGGACATTCACATTCTTGTTCTGTCTGGCCACTCTCCCATAAAGCCCAGATTGGTAAAGTGCTGTAGAGACATCTGGCAGGTTTTCCCATCTCAGCCAAGGAACTCTGTAGTTCTGTCAGAGTGGTCATTGGGTTCTTGGTCAACCTCTCTGACCAAGGTCCTTCTTGCCCGGTTGCTCAGTTTGTGCACTTGGAAACACTCTAGAAATTGTTTTATACCCTTCCCCAGATGTATGCCTCATCACAATTCTATCTCTGAGATCTACGGACGGTTCCTTGGACTTCATGGTATAGTTTCTGCTCTGACATGCGCTGTCAACTGTGGGACCTTATACAGACAGGTGTGTTTTTTTTCTGTCCAAACAATTGAATTTACCACAGAATGTACCTGGCGCCGACGAGGATGGCGGCCTATGCGACTAGCTCTTAGGAAACTTTGCGGTATTTAGTTTTTTTTATGTATTATTTTTTATATTATTAACTCAGAAAGTGTTTTGTATCATCACATACAGCCGGGAAAAACTATTGGATATCAGAGCGGCGGTTACTCACCAGCATTATGACCAGGAATACGAATAATCTTGTCCCTGACATCCTTGGAGAGCTCTTTGGTCTTGGCCATGGTGGAGAGTTTGGAATCTGATTGATTGCTTCTGTGGACAGGTGTCTTTTATTCAGGTAACAAGCTGAGATTAGGAGCACTCCCTTTAAGAGTGTGCTCCTAATCTCAGCTCGTTACCTGTATAAAAGACACCTGGGAGCCAGAAATATTTCTGATTGAGAGGGGGTGAAATACTTATTTCCCTCATTAAAATGCAAATCAATTTATAACATTTTTGACATGTGTTTTTCTGGATTTTTTGTTGTTGTTATTCTGTCTCTCACTGTTCAAATAAACCTACCATAAAAATTATAGACTGATCATTTCTTTGTCAGTGGGCAAACGTACAAAATCAGCAGGGGATCAAATACTTTTTTCCCTCACTGTACATACAGGAGGGTAGCTTGCGAAAATAATTTAGACGAATACACTGAAACTGTGACTGAGTTTATCAGGAAGTGTATAGGTGATGTTGTGCCAACTGTGATTATTAAAACCTACCATAACCAGAAACCGTGGATAGATGGCAGCATTCACACAAAACTGAAAGCGCGAACCACCGCATTTAACCATGACAAGGTGACTGGGAATATGGCAGAATACAAACAGTGTAGCTACTCACTCCGCAAGGCAATTCAACTGGCAAAACATCAGTATAGAGACAAAGTGGAGTCGCAATTCAACGGCGCAGACACAAGATGTATGTGGCAGGGTCTACAGACAATCACAGACTACAAAAGGAAAACCAGCCACGTCGCCGACACCGACTTCTCGCTTCCAGACAAGCTAAACACCTTCTCGGCTAGGGATGCCGGCCCTGAGTCCTCAGAGCATGCGCAGACCAGCTGGCTGGTGTGTTTACGGACATATTCAATATCTCCCTTTCCCAGTCTGCTGTTCCCACATGCTTCAAGATGGCCACCATTGTTCCAGGTAACTGAACTAAATGACTATCGCCCCGTAGCACTCATCTCTGTCATCATGAAGTGCTTTGAGAGACTAGTCAAGGATCATATCACCTCTACCTTACCTGTCATCCTAGACCCACTTCATTTTGCTTACCGCCCAAATAGATCCACAGACGATGCAATCGCCATCACACTGCACACTGCGCTATCCCATCTGGACAAGAGGAATACCTATGTAAGAATGCTGTTCATTGACAATAGCTCAGCATTCAACACCATAGTACCCTCCAAGCTCATCATCAAGCTTGAGGCCCTGGGTCTGAACCCCGCCCTGCGCAACTGGGTCCTGGGTCGCCCCCAGGTGGTGAAGGTAGGAAACAACATCTCCACTTCGCTGATCCTCAACACTGGGGCCCCACAAGGGTGCGTGCTCAGCCCCCTCCTGTACTCCCTGTTCACCCATGACTGCGTGGCCAAGCACGCCTCCAACTCAATCATCAAGTTTGCAGACGACACAACAGTAGTAGGCTTGATTACCAACAATGACGAGACCGCCTACAGGGAGGAGGTGAGGGCTCTGGGAGTGTGGTGCCAGGAAAATAACCTCTCACTCAATGTCAACAAAACAAAGGAGATGATCGTGGACTTCAGGAAACAGCAGAGGGTGCACCCCCCTATCCACATCGACGGGACCACAGTGGAGAAGGGAGAAAGCTTCAAGTTCCTTGGCGTACACATCACTGACAAACTGAAATGGTCCACCCACACAGACAGTGTGGTGAAGAAAGCGCAATAGAGCCTCTTCAACCTCAGGAGGCTGAAGAAATGTGTCTTGCCACCTAAAACCCTCACTAACTGTTACAGATGCACAATGGAGAGCATCCTGTCGGGCTGTATCACCGCCTGGTACGGCAACCGCAGGGCTCTCCAGAGGGTGGTGCGGTCTGCCGAACGCATTACCAGGGGCAAACTACCCGCCCTCCAAGACACCTACAGCACCCGATGTCACAGGAAGGCCAAAAAGATCATCAAGGACATCAACCACCCGAGCCACTGTTCACCCCGCTATCATCCAGAAGGCGAGGTCAGTACAGGTGCATCAAAGCTGGGACCGATAGAATGAAAAACAGCTTCTATCTCAAGGCCATCAGACTTTTAAATAGCCATCACTAGCACATTAGAGGCTGATGCTGCCTATTGAAATCACTGGCCACTTTAAGAAATGGAACACTAGTCACTTTAATAATGTTTACATATCTTGCACTACTCATCTCATATGTATATACTGTATTCTATAATATTCTACTGTATCTTAGTCCATGCCGCTCTGTCATTCCTTGTCCATATATGTATATATTCTTAAATTCCATTCCTTACTAGATTTGTGTGTATTGGGTATATGTTGTGAAATTGTTAGATATTACTGCACTGTCGGAGCTAGAAGCACAAGCATTTCACTACATCCACAATAACATCTGCTAAACACGTGTATGTGACAAATAACATTTGATTTGATTTGAGGTGGACTCCAATCAAGTTGTAGTGACACCTCAAGAATGATCAAAGGAAATTGGATGCACATGAGCTCAATTTGGAGTTTCATAGCAAAGGGGTGTAAATTATTTAAATGATATATTTCTGTATTTCATTTTCAATACATTTGCAAAAAAAGTATAAAAACATGTTTAAACTTTGTCATTATGGGGCATTGTGTGTAGATGGGTGAGAAATTGTTTTATTTAATCAATTTTGAATTCAGGCTGTAACATAACAAAATGTGGAATAAGTCAAGGGGTATGACTACTTTCTGAAGGCACTGTAAAATCCCTCAGATTTAAGTTCCTCCATATGTTTAATGATAAGTCGATCTGGTGGAGGGAGTGAGGCTTGGGGTTTCTGTCTAGTGTGGCTTTCTGTTTATAATTGTCATTGTGTTTTGTAACAAAAGTATTACCATGAAAATAAGGATCTTCTCTTCTGAGACATTGTTTTTGGTATATTGTACACACACAGTAATGTGGGGTAAAGTGTTACAAAAGTTCTGCGTCATGTAATCAGATTAGTTACTTTTTCCCAGAATTGGGTAATATTATTGCAGTTACTTTGTCAAACAATGCATGTGTTACTTTCAGAATCATATCTCTACCGGGCGCGTGTTTCCATGATCGATTTCAACTTGTTTTCCTCATTTAGTTCTCGAGCGAGCGGAGAAAGGCTGTTTGGAGAAATGTCATGACAGCTGCTGTCCATTGAAATATATAGAGGGCGCACCTCTGATCTTTGCCATTGATCGCTTCTGTGATAGAAAAGCCCATAAGAGGGCTTTCCCCGTCTAGTGGCAAGTGTGCCCTCTATACAACTCTATGGGTCCGTGCATGTGCGGTCTATAACCAGAACTGGCGACTCGAGAGAAAGATTTTGAATGAAAAATATTAGAAATCTGTACAGATGTTTGGCTTACAGTATACTGTATATGGCTAATTAAGCAGCCCATATACGGCACATAACTTGTAGACTAGCACAGGAAAGCAGCGCCTCAGATGAAAGGAGACACTAGTGATCAAACCTGAGTTGGTTAGTAGACTATCTTTGGTTGAGTGTGTGCGGCTTGCCGTGCTTCCTCCAACAGTCAAACAAACGGTGAGATTTAGATTTTTTTTCATGAAAGTAACGGAAAGTAATATAACGAGTATTATAAAGCAGGTGGTTGGAGCCCTGAATGCTGATTGGCTGAAAGCCGTGGTATATCAGACCGTATACCACGGGTATGACAAAAAATTACTATTTACTGTTCTAATTGCGTTGGTAACCAGTTTTATAATAGCAATAAGGCACCTCGGGAGTTTGTGCTATATGGCCAATATACCACAGCTAAGGGCTGTATCCAGGCGTTGCTTCCTGCCTAAGCACAGCCGTTAGCCGTGATATATTGCCCATATACCACACCCACTTGTGCCTTATTGCTTAAATATAACGCGGTACTTTCCTCAAAAAGTAATATTGTAAAGTTACATTTGTGAAGCAACATGTAATATTACTTTCCCAAGTAATTAATCCTACAACGGGTAATGTTTTACTGATAAAAGCATTGAAACATAATAGAAACATGGTTAGGTGTAATTAATGATACGGAGTAGCAACAGATTCATCATTACTGTGAATGTACAGTACAGTGATATGTCCGCATTGATAAATGACAGTGCTTCCTCTGAGCATTCTCTAACAATGATCCTAACAACAGCCTCGGGAAGTGAGAAATCCACTTCTCTGACAGATGTTTAAAGAACACTGCTTTTTGAATACATGTATCCTCCACAAAAGCTTGCATGCCGGGCTCAGCTAGAGTTGAACCATAAGTACTGGGGAAAGATCCTTATTCATGATCAAACTGTAAATTGGATAGTTCTGACCTTGATGAAAGTGTTCAGTTTTAGTGTGTGCTACCCATGACCTGAATGCCTTGCCTCAATGAACTCCTACTGTAGATGCATTGTGCAAGACAGGCATTTCTTCAAGACAGACAACAACGGTTCAGACAGCAGCGCTCTACAGTACGATACTGTACGTACCGGTAGGTGTCCTGTACTCTTTGGACAATGTCTTCAGAACAAGATGAAAGCACTTTCATTTCAAATTAATAAATGAAGACACCATAGTGCCATGATCTTCTGTGCCGTAAGCACTTTACTTGTGTGTCAAATGTGCAGTAGCAGCAAAGGTCAGCAAAATTCTGTCGTTCAAAAGAGGCTCCCATTCTGCCTTCACCTCAGGGCCAGAGTGTGGCTATCTTCAAAGCACATTTCTGACCAACACAGACAGCCTCCAACAAAGCGCCACTGCTGAGCAGCAACAACAAAACATCTAAAACAAAAAGTTTCCCGATGCAATTTAAACACACCACCCTGGCATCCTCAGCTCTGACCTGCAAATGACCCACCTGATAAATAACGTAATATTTCATCAGGTAAGTAGGATACACATCATACGTTATAGAGTAGTGATGGGACACACCATACCTTAGCGTCATACTTTATAGTGCAGAGTAGTGATGGGACACACCATACCTTAGCGTCATACTTTATAGTATAGAGTAGTGATGGGGCACACCATACCTTAGCGTCATACTTTATAGTATAGAGTAGTGATGGGGCACACCATACCTTAGCGTCATACTTTATAGTGTAGAGTAGTGATGGGACACACCATACCTTAGCGTCATACTTTATAGTATAGAGTAGTGATGGGGCACACCATACCTTAGCGTCATACTTTATAGTATAGAGTAGTGATGGGACACACCATACCTTAGCGTCATACTTTATAGTATAGAGTAGTGATGGGACACACCATACCTTAGCGTCATACTTTATAGTATAGAGTAGTGATGGGACACACCATACCTTAGCGTCATACTTTATAGTATAGAGTAGTGATGGGGCACACCATACCTTAGCGTCATACTTTATAGTATAGAGTAGTGATGGGGCACACCATACCTTAGCGTCATACTTTATAGTATAGAGTAGTGATGGGACACACCATACCTTAGCGTCATACTTTATAGTATAGAGTAGTGATGGGACACACCATACCTTAGCGTCATACTTTATAGTATAGAGTAGTGATGGGACACACCATACCTTAGCGTAATACTTTATAGTATAGAGTAGTGATGGGACACACCATACCTTAGCGTCATACTTTATAGTATAGAGTGGTGATGGGACACACCATACCTTAGCGTCATACTTTATAGTATAGAGTAGTGATGGGACACACCATACCTTAGAGTCATACTTTATAGTATAGAGTAGTGATGGAACACACCATACCTTAGCGTCATACTTTATAGTGTAGAGTAGTGATGGGACACACCATACCTTAGCGTCATACTTTATAGTATAGAGTAGTGATGGAACACACCATACCTTAGCGTCATACTTTATAGTATAGAGTAGTGATGGGGCACACCATACCTTAGCGTCATACTTTATAGTATAGAGTAGTGATGGGACACACCATACCTTAGCGTCATACTTTATAGTATAGAGTAGTGATGGGACACACCATACCTTAGCGTCACACTTTATAGTATAGAGTAGTGATGGGACACACCATACCTTAGCGTAATACTTTATAGTATAGAGTAGTGATGGGACACACCATACCTTAGCGTCATACTTTATAGTATAGAGTAGTGATGGGACACACCATACCTTAGCGTCATACTTTATAGTATAGAGTAGTGATGGGACACACCATAACTTAGCGTCATACTTTATAGTGTAGAGTAGTGATGGGACACACCATACCTTAGCGTCATACTTTATAGTATAGAGTAGTGATGGGACACACCATACCTTAGCGTCATACTTTATAGTATAGAGTAGTGATGGGACACACCATACCTTAGCGTCATACTTTATAGTATAGAGTAGTGATGGGACACACCATACCTTAGCGTCATACTTTATAGTATAGAGTAGTGATGGGGCACACCATACCTTAGCGTCATACTTTATAGTATAGAGTAGTGATGGGGCACACCATACCTTAGCGTCATACTTTATAGTATAGAGTAGTGATGGGACACACCATACCTTAGCGTCATACTTTATAGTATAGAGTAGTGATGGGACACACCATACCTTAGCGTCATACTTTATAGTATAGAGTAGTGATGGGACACACCATACCTTAGCGTCATACTTTATAGTACAGAGTAGTGATGGGGCACACCATACCTTAGCGTCATACTTTATAGTATAGAGTAGTGATGGGGCACACCATACCTTAGCATCACTGGAGGCTGCTGAGGGGAGAACGGCTCATAATAATGTCTGGACCGGAGCAAATGGAATGGCATCAAACAGCTGGAGACCATGTGTTTGATGTATTTCATACCATTCCACCTATTCCGCTCCAGTCATTACCACGAGCCCATCCTCCCCAATTAAGGTGCCACCAACCTCCTGTGCTCAGCATCATATGTTATAGAGTATTGATGGGACGCGTGATATCAAAAACTTGGAAGCTTGTCTTACATTTTCAAGGCACTCTGATCTGATAGAAAAGTACCGATGCTTGTATCAACGTAACAATACCACGTGATTGATGACGTTTGCATCTTCGGACGTCACACTACCATCTGACACGTGTAGGAACTGCTGGACAGAGAGCGCAGACTTCTGCTGGAAGCTTTCTGTTTTTATCTAGAAATGTCACCTGCTTGACAGGTGGAAAGATAGCTCAGGGCATAGAGCCACATGGCAAAATAATATATCTTCAAATCACATAACACTAGTACTGAATCTTAAGAGAACCAATTTCAATTTAAACAGCTCTAGTTGTTATATGTAATGATCAAATTATGGATCCAAAGTTGTTTGTTAATATGTCAAAGCGAGTTAAAAAAAGTTTAATTTAAGTTAAATTAAATTCAAAAGTTGACCGGCAGTTACACGTGATAAATGACGCACAAAGGTCTGTTTGATCCCACTGTGGCTTTCAAAACATCGACCTGTGCTGGACACTACTTCCAAACTTTCTCTAGATAGTCTTTCAAAACATCGACCTCTGCTGGACACCGCTTGCAAACTCTAGATATTCATCACTTACTTTCACTTGACAGGTGGCTCAGCCTGTGGAGCAGTGGTGAGTGAGATTCTCGCCCTGTGGAGTACCATTATCACGTGATCACATGACGTCCGAAGCTTCCGCTGTTGTTCCTGAACGGTAGCCCAGCAGATAGGGTCGAGGATTAGGAATCATCCAGACACCATAGGCAAGGGATTGAATCCTGGCTAAATTTGGAAAATTATTTTATTTGAAACCACACTATCTGGACATTGTTGTTCAAATAATCTGTTTTATTTAGTAAAGCCTATGGTAATGGTTTGTCTTCAGCATCCTAAATAATACCACGGATGCACAGTTTTTGAGAAAATAGTGAACCGGAAGGCAAAGAAGTCCAGCAGGATGTGAACCCCACATTCAAACTACATTTTCTTTATTAAAGCTCACACCAATCCATTGCGCCACAAAAGTTTTAATGAATGCAGATTTTTTAAAAATATAAATATAAAACATGCCGATATTTATTCCTGACCAGCAGATTTCACTGATGTGCATTGTATTAAAAGCGCTGAGTAGTGAACCGTTTTTCGGCACAATTTGGTTTCCCATCACTAGTCGTATATATAGAAACAGATAAAGTTACATTTTTCTAATATTAGTGGCGACATGGATTACGCAACAGATGACAAAAGTAGGGTTGTTAGATGTAACAGTGAGGCTGCAAAGGGCATTTCATGTTAATTAAAACAGTGTGTCGGATCCAATTTTTAAACTGCCTCTGCTGGCCTTGCAATACACTTCCTGCCATCTCTGTACAGGCACAGAGAGCTTGTCTCAGCAGCTGTGGAATCGTCTCACACCAGAGAGCAAACCAGCTTTATCACCCACTGAGCAGCATCCCAGCTAACAATTCTAAGGAGAGACAACATTTTTGTAATGTTATCGTAATTTTCCCCTAATGTTTGAGCGTCCAGTTTTCCATTAGTTAGGGGAACATTCTATCTATGTTAACAAAAACCTTCTAACGGCCTTTTAAAAATGTTTTGGTGTTAAAGTTAGGAGAACATTCCCTTTCCTTCATGGTAATGTTTTCAGAATATACAACATTCATGTTCTAGACGCGTTTTATGGGACGTTGCAAGAACATTAATGTGTCCAGTTTTCCGAGGGTTAGGAGAATATTCCATCAACGTCACATCAAACATACACAGAACATGGTTGCCACGTTCTCAGAATATAAGATATGAATGTTCTAGACATGTTTCATAGGAACGCTGCAAGAACATTTCTGTGTATCAGTTGTCAGGCCTGATGGTCCCATAGAAATGTTATTCTCCCCAAAAATGTTTTTCATTACACGTCACACCTTGTTGCTGTTGCCAAGCCCATCAAGGCCCTGATTGGTGAACCACAGATCCGTTCACAGCTCCTTTTGTCTGTTGGCAAGGTTATGGAAACTCACACACTATGCTTTTAACATGAAATGTTCTCATTATGTTGAGTTAATCGAGGAGAAAGAGAACAACATTTTTGTCAAATGCAAACTCTGCTAAGGCAGCGTTGATCTCTTGGTCCAGAAACACCACATTAAACCTGAAAAAGCATCTAGAGGTCATGCACAAAGGCACAAAGTTGGTAGCCAAAGTTCCAGAAATGTGTGAAAGAGGAGAAATCCAGTGGTGTAAAGTACTTAAGTAAAAATACTTTAAAGTACTATTTAAGTATTTTTTGGGGTATCTGTACTCTACTTTACTATTTATATTTTTGACCACTTTTATTTTTACTTCACTACATTCCTAAAGAATATAATGTACTTTTTACTCCATACATTTTCCCTGACACCCAAAAGTACTCGTTACATTTTGACAGGAAATTGGTCCAATTCATACACTTATTAAGAGAACATCCCTGGTCATCCCTACTGCATCTGATCTGGTAGATTCACTAAACACAAATGCTTTGTTTGTAAATGTTGATGTCTGAGTGACGGAGTTTGCCCCTGGCTATCAGTACATTTAAAAAAACAAGGAAATGGTGCCGTATGTTTTTCTTAATATAAGGAATTTGAAATAATTTATACTTTTACTTTTGATACTTCAGTACATTTGAGCAATTCCATTTACTTTTGATACTTAAATAAAAAAATGTAGAAATCTACACACATTATGATAATATACAAAGATGCATAAATAAAATGTCCAAGTGTTCTAACGATATTTCATTTTCGTCATTTAGCAGACACTCTTATGCAGAGCGACTTACAGTTAGTGAGTGCATACATTATTCTTTTTTATCTATATATAAAAAAATTTACTGGCCCACCGTGGGAATTGAACCCACAACCCTGGCGTTGCAAATGCCATGCTCAACCAACTGAGCTACATCCCTGCCGGCCAGTCCCTCCCCTATCTTGGACGACGCTGGGCCAATTGCACACCGCCACATGGGTCTCCTGGTCGCGGCCGGCTACGACAGAGCCTGGATTCAAACCAGGATCTCTAGCGGCACAGCAATACAGTGCCATAGACCATTGCGCCACTCGGGAGATGTTTAGAGTTCCATTTAAACAATCAACATGTCTGATAAATGCAATTCAAAATGGCAATAATGACGTTAACATATGTTGCTAAGAATGTGAGAGTAGGGTTACTCCCCTAGTTTGTCTCGAACACCTTAACCACTGTGCCAATAAGGAATATGCATGTGCTTATTGAGCCAGTATAGTTAGGCCCTGTCCAGAAGCAAACCCTAACCCCTTCTCCCTTGGCACTTGTGTAGATCTGAAACAACTGGATAGGTGTAAGCAATAGGGTGAATGCACTTTGAAGTAAATCTCAGCTCTGTTAAAAGTACACTCAAGAAAAACTATTATTGATCATAGTGATTCATTTAAAAACAGGTTAATATGCCCCACTAACATTAGGCAACTATACAGAAAGCTCTTAAATTTATGAAATTAGTAAATAGAATCAATGATAAAAGAATAGCCAGATTGACTGACATCTGACACGGACATAGTTGCGTAGCAGGAAGATCAGAGTACCATGAACCAAGAATTCGAATTCAAATTCCAGTTGAGGACATCTTGAATAATAATTACTGTATTATTGAACATGCACAATGTAATCATTTATGTCAAAGTGTGTTAAATATTTAAGTTGAAAACACAATGTTAAAAACACAGTGTGTGTGAGTTTCCCTTGCCAACAGACAAATACCTATGAATGGATCAGTGGTTCACCAATCAGGGCCTTGATATGCTCGTCAACAGTAACAAGACATGATGTGTAATGACATATTTGTTTGATACAAATGTTCTCGCAACGTTCCCATAAAACGTGTCTAGAACATTAATATCTTATGTTCTGAGAACGTGGCAACCATGTTCTGTGTATGTTTGGTGGGACGTTGATGGAATATTCTCCTAACCCTCGGAAAACTGGACACATGAATGTTCTTGCAACTTTCCAATGAAATGTGTCTAGTTCATTAATACCTTAAGTTCTGAGAACATGGTAACGACATTCTGGATAAATTATATTTGACATTAAGAGAATGGTCTCTTGGGAACATTCCTGGCACATCATGGGAACATTCCTATGAAACCGTTAGTTAATGGCCTAATGAGACTCTTAAAAGGGAACGTTCTCTAAAGTTGTGGGAACGTTTGTTGTTAGCTGGGACTAACCTGCAGATAAACTAGGGAGAGAGACAAACGCTGTGCTCTATCTGTGTAGTGTTAGCGACGCGTCACCACCACTGCAGCAGCGCAGATAAGCAAGTGAAACGTTGGGATTGGCAGGGAAAGCAGCCTGGGCTTCTATCAGCTCCTTTCTCTGCTGGTCTCACAGATCTGCCTATCACAGCTTCTCTCAAATGTCGCACAAATGCAAATTACAGTCCTGCACAGTCTCTATTTGTGTACAGTGTACCTTTTTTAACACCTGTATGCAGTCGTTGTACAAGTGGATCTGGTTCTTATATAGACCGTGTCTAGGTTAAGAGGATGAGTCTTTGTTTGCGAAACGATAGATTTGTCTTTCTCTTTACTATAGCAAACATATGGCAAGGCAGGAAGACAAGGGTTAATCTAATGGAAGACAAGGGTTAATCTAATCAACCCCCCGGACTGCGCTGTGGGATGGAGTCAGTCGGCAGAGGAGCCAGGGAACTCGATTCCAGTTCTAGAGTTACGGAGAACAAAGGATAAAACACAACACGTAGATACATACGTAAAAAAGTCAAAAAACAAGTAAAACCTTTTACAGTCATCTTGTAGTCTGTGAGAGCAATCACACTGTACTACTTAGCACTTAAGGGGAACCATATCTTGTCGTATGGTTACCAAACTGTGCTCTGGAGTCTAGCCTTGAGGTGGCACAATACTGAGCAGGGCAGTGTGGCTTCTCTAGCCCTGGGCCCGGTTGCATAAAACATCTTTAGTTAATTTCCCCCTTATCTTTTCACTTAAAGTTTCCTTAACTTTAAGTCAATTGCACAAATTAAGTGAAAAAGTTAAGGGTGCCCATGAGGTCCCTTAAGTGCTTCATTCAGTATGGGTATCAATGTAAACAGCATTCGTAGAGGTGAATGTTGCTTTCCTCTGCCCTGGTTTCAAAAGGAAAACATCCACCAGCTAGCTAGCTAGGTAGCTAAACAATGGAAGGTGCACAATCCATGGCTATAAAGCTAGCTGGCTAGCTAGCTACATACGCTGTAAGTTAGCTTGATGTGCTAGAAAGGAATAGAAACAAGTTGAGAAAAAATAAATTAAAATAAATGTGTTATTGTCTTCTCAATCAACGTGTTTCTCCTGTCTTGAATGTAGTCCTGTGTAGCTCAGTTGGTAGTATTGTGTTTGCAACACCAGGGTTGTGGGTTTGATTCCCACGGGGGGCAAGTTTGAAAATGTATGCACTCACTAACTGTAAGTCGCTCTGGATAAGAGCGTCTGCTAAATGACTAAAATGTAGAAGTTTTATTTTGCGATCTCTTTGATGAGACATTCATTCAGTGAATCAGGTCGTCTCCATTGTAACCAGAGACTCTTTCTGCCTTACATGCCTTCAAACTACTGTAAAATCCTTAAATTATGCCCTTACCTAAGGAAATGTTTGACTGGCTCTATGCAACACCCTTAAACAATTCCCTTAGGTAAGGGAAAATTATTCCTTAAGGTAAACCCTTAAGGGAAACATTTAAGATGCTTTATGCAACCGGGCACTGAACTCTGGCTTCAGTGTTAAACAGAAAAGCAGCAGTGATTAATCTCTGGTCATGTCCTGAAGAGTACATATGTAATGTAACCCCACACACACATGTAACACAGACACAGAGTCACAGACATAAAGATTGGAGTGACGTTTCCTAAAAGGCTTAAACAACCACAGAGTGTGCAGTGCTGTATCCACGCAACAGGTGGCACTCAGATGTGTCATGAAGAAGTCAGCAACCTTGAGTTCCTTGTCCAAGACTGAAGCGCTATGACTAACTAAATAAATCCATGGAGCATTTGTCCCGCTGCATGAACATCTCACCGGAAAAACACAATTTACTCAAATAAACTATCCATGGTCAAATAAGCCCTTCGATGCAGATCATATACCGCGTACAATGAAGATAAGCAAGCAAGTACACATTATGTAATTATATTTGTTCATCTTCGGTTCATGCACTTCAGTCTGCGGTCTTTGTTCTGGGTTACATCAACTGCTACGACCAGACTCTGCATCATTAAGCAGTTAACATCTCCTACTAGCTGCATCTGTTTCTGATGGCACTGAAGATGAGTGAAGGACACAGTTGAGTGGCTGCAAATTGAAGAGGAACACGCACCAGGGGCTCATTTCCCATTGGAGTCCATTGCAGTCATATATGCCCATCCAAGCACAAAATGTGCATTGAGGACATACAGTTTACAGAGTACAGCTTACACATCTAGAATACCAAAAAATACATTTAACAGCTAAGACTAGCAAACAATACATTTAACAGCTAAGACTAGCAAACAATACATTTAACAGCTAAGACTACCAAACAATACATTTAACAGCTAAGACTAGCAAACAATACATTTAACAGCTAAGACTACCAAACAATACATTTAACAGCTAAGACTACCAAACAATACATTTAACAGCTAAGACTACCAAACAATACATTTAACAGCTAAGACTAGCAAACAATACATTTAACAGCTAAGACTACCAAACAATACATTTAACAGCTAAGACTAGCAAACAATACATTTAACAGCTAAGACTACCAAACAATACATTTAACAGCTAAGACTAGCAAACAATACATTTAACAGCTAAGACTACCAAACAATACATTTAACAGCTAAGACTAGCAAACAATACATTTAACAGCTAAGACTACCAAACAATACATTTAACAGCTAAGACTACCAAACAATACATTTAACAGCTAAGACTACCAAACAATACATTTAACAGCTAAGACTACCAAACAATACATTTAACAGCTAAGACTATCAAACAATACATTTAACAGCTAAGACTACCAAACAATACATTTAACAGCTAAGACTAGCAAACAATACATTTAACAGCTAAGACTACCAAACAATACATTTAACAGCTAAGAATCCCAAACTCAAACACAACCACAGATGATCGGGCAGTACAGTGCCCCCAACAGCGCCCCCTACCCCTCTGCGTACCCTTACAGCGGGGTTGGGGGGTATAGCTAACCCACAGGCCCCACTCTGCCCAACTCTCAGTCCCCCACAGGCAGGCCGCTGTACAGGCCCGGGTTTGGAGTGCCACAGCCCTACTCCTGAACCACCCTCTGCTCTCACCCGCTCCCTCGACGTCTCACCCCGTCACTCGTCTCCCACCACACATTCTCCAGTCTCGCTCTCATTTTTCTCTCTCGCTTTTTTTCTCACTCTTTACATCTGTCTAACGCACACTACATCTCTCTCTCTCTCACTTTCCTCCCTCTCTTGAGCTGCCTCCTCTCCTCCCCCCTCCCCTCCTGTCATTCTCAAGTGCATAACTGTCTCAGGACCTCCCCTTGTGTTCCAATGTGTTGTCAGAAACACACTCCCATTGGCTGTCGGCCCCTTCACTCTCCCCTCTCTCTCCTCCTATTGGCTGTTGGCCCTTTCACTCTTCTCCCTCCCTTTGTGGAATACTGAGCCAATCAACAAGACCTTGGCCACGTACGTTTCAGATAGAAATGGAGCTGACGTGATTCCTTATTCTACATGTCAGAGAGCCATGTTCTACATAAAATATGTCTACACATCATGTATTCCTTATCACTGGTTTCACCCTGTAGCACACGTTCCTTGTGGCACTGTGTTCGGTATATGCATTGGAATACATTTGACTCGTTCTAACACCCATATCATTCTACACCGGTGTCAGATTACATGTGTTGATCATATTAGTTCGTACACGATGTTAACTAAATACCCACCCGAACCAAAACGTTTTACAGGTGCAGTTCTGTTCAGGAATTCTGTTGTTCTGTAAACTGTCTTTGTTGCTCTTCGTACTGGTTAGGAAGTACTTAAGAAGAAAAATCATATGAAATCATAGCAACTCTAGGATCTGTCCATGTAATCATATTCATTATGATCTAAAAGGCTAAACTGATCCTATATCAGTACTCCTACTTTGAGAGGCTTTATGAATGCGGGCCCTGATCAATGGTCGTTTTGGAGACTTCAATAACCCTATCTTCTTTCTTATTCACCTGGCTTTGCATGTATGATGTTTGTATCTTAGCCAAATCTGGATATCTTTACAGGTGTAGGACCTTAATTTGACCTGTTTCTCTCAACAGGAAAATAATCCTGCATCAACAGGAAATTAGAATTATTGTGTGGGTTATAATTAATGGTGGTTTTTGTAGGGGTTGCTAAAGAAAATTGTCAGGGCAAATCAAGTCTGAAATTACACATTTTAGAAGCCTTTTTTCAACCTCGACTACACTAGTGGTCCTCTGTAGCTCAGCTGGTAGAGCACGGCGCTTGTAACGCCAGGGTAGTGGGTTCGATCCCCGGGACCACCCATACGTAAAAATGTATGCACACATGATTGTAAGTCGCTTTGGATAAAAGCGTCTGCTAAATGGCATATTACATTATTACATGTTGTAGGACAATATATCATACCATATACAGTATGGTAACACTCGCAGTTAGAGACAAAATAGTAAAAGCAGACTTTCATTTGGACAAGTCTGACTGTACAACATTTCAATTAATGTCACCCTGAACTGAGATAGGCTACATCTAACAAGTATCCACAATATATCCACAGAGACTTCAATATTACTACAAACGTATCTAGAATAATAGCTAGGCTACTTGAAAAGTATCCACAATAACAGTTGCAGAGATGATTGAGCTTGGCATTGGTCCACTGTGCTCTGCCACTGTATTATGAGAGTATGCGATGTCTAGCCCACTGTATAGTTTGACTTGCTCAAGAGGTTCCACTTGTAAGTAAGAGCATCTGCTAAATGACTAAAATGTCAATGTAAAGACACAAAACAAACATGAGAGAACGATGACCAGTACCTGAATGTGAGCTGTACATGTAGACAAACTTGGTCCATTTGTAGTGCTGGATCAGGGCAATCAGGGGCTCCTGGAGCTCCGGTCTCAGCTGGATCACAAACTGGTTGTTGGTTTCTATGGGGAAACTGGGTGTCACAAAGCAGACGTGGAGAGCCCCGCAGAACGACATGAGCATGTTCATGGTCTTCCTGTCATACAGTCCGATGATGGCGTAGACTCCTTTGGAAAACTGTGAACAAACTGTAGAGAGAGAAAAAAAAATGAAAGAGGACAGGTGAACATGTGATGTACTAATGGGACACACGTCGTCTATGAAGTTAAACTTCTGACTCATCTGGCCATAGAACATTCCTCTGAGAGTCTTGATGATCATCCGACTCATCTGGCCATAGAACATTCCTCTGAGAGTCTTGATGATCATCCAGGTGCTTCCAGGTGCTTTTTGACAAACTTGAGTCAACTTTTTGGACAAGATGGGTCCCATTATGTCTGGCGAAAAACAAACACTGCATTCCACAGTAAGAAGCTCATACCAATAGGTCAAGCATGGTGGTGGTGGTGTGATGGTTTGGGGATGCTTTGCGGGAACCATGATTTCTGATCTGTATCAGATAATTCTACAGGAGAATGTCAGGTCATCTGTCTGTGAGCTGAAGCGGAGCTGGGTCATGCAGCAAGACAACGATCCAAAACACACAATCAAGTCTACATGAAAATGGTTAAAAAGCAACACATTTGAAGTTTTGGAATGGCCTAGTCAAAGTCCAGACCTAATCCCAATTGAGATGTTGTGGAAGGACTTGAAACGAGCAGTTCATGCTTGAAAACCCACAAATGTCGCTGGGTTAAAGCATGAGTGGACCAAAATTCCTCCACAGAGACGTGAAAGACTGATAAAAAAAACTACAGGAAGCGTTTGGTTGCAGTCATTGCAGCTAAAGGTGGCACAACCAGTTATTGAGTGTAAGGAGGCAATTACTTTTCACACAGGGGAATTGAGTGTTGCATAACTTTATTAATTAAATAAATAAGTATATATTTGTTTTGTTATTTGTAAACTCAGGTTCCCTTTATCTAATATTAGGTTTTGGTAGAAGATCTGATAACATTCAGTATAAAAAATATGCAAAAATAGAGAAAATCAGAAAGGGGGCATGGCTATGTATAAAATGGGTTATATTTTGACTTTGATTTCCCCTAGAATGTGCTAAAACAATTGAATATTTAGTGAAGAAATAGCGCTATTTGTATGAGAAGAGTGAAAAGAGAAGGGGGTAATTGTCACATCAGGAATGCAACGTGGTGCCATGTTGGTGACAGCTATCTTCACAGCCCTTCATTGATGCTCTTAATATGGTGTTCTTTTTATCTTGTTCACGTCTCTGTTCGTCTGTGTATATATTTTCTTTCTTTCCATAGTGAGGCTCAATAATTTCCGCACTGTCACTCATTGTGGGTTCTCTCTGCAGGTTGTTTGCTTGTTATCCAATAGGAGTCTCCTGTAGGGAGTCAGTCTGGAGCCAAAAGCCATCTGAAAAGACAGGAGCTGCTGCCATAAAATTATATAATAAAGAACTGCAGTAAAGGTGTCGTATACTGTATATAGCACAGTTCCCGCTCAGCCCAGTCAAAGCTATTCGCTGCTCTGGCACCCCAATGGTGGAACAAGCTCCCCCACGACGCCAGGACAGCGGAGTCACTGACTACCTTCCGGAGACACTTGAAACCCTACCTCTTTAAGGAATACCTGGAATAGTATAAAGTAATCCTTCTTCCCCCACCCCCCATAAAAAAAAAGGTGGTTGTCCCACTGGCTATCATAACTTGAATGCACCAATTTGTAAGTCGCTCTGGATAAGAGCGTCTGCTAAATGATGTAAATGTAAATGTCAACACACTGTCTATATCTATATAGAACGCTTTGATGTACATCATCTGCGACTCAGCTGCCTTCATTCAAGTAGACATGGCTGTTCATCTGCTAGCGAGTCAGCTGCCTTTATTCATGTAGACATGGTTGTTCAGTGGAGAAAGAAAACCAAAACAGTGATTCAAATCTACAAGAGGGAGACTTGATCTGGAGAGCTGTTCAAAGTTTCTCTGTTGCACCTTTGATCGCGGGGAGAACGCTTTGTTATTGTTTGAACTTAAAAAATAAACCTAATTGGAATTACTCGTATAAAGCGGATTTGAATTTAGTTTGTTTCTGATTATACAGATGTAGGATCTTAATTTGAGCCAGTTTGCTACACAGAAAAATAATCCTGCAGCAACAGGATATGTTAATTATTATGTGGATTATAATTCATGGACATTTTTGCAGGGATTGTTAATTTTCAAAGTGGAAATTCCAAACTTCAGAAGCCTGTTTAAACCTCAAAAACACCACAAGTTTTAAATGTTTTGCTTTGCAGGAAAGTTCTCCTGAAACGGGGTGATCAAATTAAGATACCACATCTGTATTTTGTGCAGATTTTATTAGTCTTTACTGTGTATGCTATGTTGTCCTATTTAAATCACAACCACTGATTCATTTATCTTTGTAACAGCCAGGGCCATTTTTCCTCCAATGCCAAAGATTATTTTCAAGATACACATCTTTCTCGCTAGGAGATACAAAGGCAATACAAGACTCCACAGTTCTGTTATATCCCTTGTCCTATGTACCTTTAGTCTCTTTATCATTACCCGCCAGTGTATTTAAGTAGAGTATACTAGCTATATCAAATTACTTTCAAGATACACATCTTTCTCGCTAGGAGATACAAAGGCAATACAAGACTCCACAGTTCTGTTATATCCTTGTCCTATGTACCGTTAGTCTCTTTATCATCACCCTCCGGTGTATTTAAGTAGAGTATATATAGTATATACTAGCTATATCCAATTCCTCCCACTGGGCACACCACGTAATTTAATCGTGGAGAATTGGGTAATGTTTGGTTTGATACGTTGATCAATGAGATTAGAACCTATTTTCACCCACTCAAAAAGACAGGCCAAAGTGTGTTGAATTCCCAATGTCTTATCACTATGCTTTCAACCATCTAAAAGCACAACCAAATTCCAATGGAAAATCAATGTCTGATTTTTTGGTTTAGTTGTCAACTTTCAACCATTTAAAAGCACAGCAAAGCTTAAATGGGAATACAATGTCAGATATTTTGTTTATTTATACAACAACTTACTGTGTTATGACTGTGCTTCATCTAATAGCACAAACAAATAACCCTGGATTGCAATTGATATTATTTAAGTACATGGTGCGAGTGATCAATGCCATTTGAGATTCTGCACAGATTATTGTAGCAATTGTGAAGATCTCCACAGACCTAGGACATTTGCATGCTTTCTTGAACATGCACACTTTCTATTATTTTATAAGAAGACATTTATTGTTACAGTAACCTAAAAATGTGGCATGGGATGTGTTACTCATTTTAAAGTTGAATAAATAAACTGAGTGTACAAAACATTATGAACACCTTCCTAATATTAAGTTTCACCCCCTTTTGTCCTCAGAACAGCCTCAATTCAAAGCATTCCACAGGGGATGCTGGCCCATGTTGACTTCAATGTGTACCATAGTTGTTGTCAAGTTGGCTGGATATCCTTTGGGTGGTGGAACATTCTTGATACACATTGGAAACTATTGAGTTTGAAAAACCCAGCAGTGTTGCAGTTCTTGACACAAACCGGTAGGAAAGCTATGATCCCTTATTGATGTCAACAAACAACAAGTGACATCAATAAGGTATTATAGCTTTCACCTGGATTCACCTGGTCAGACTATGTCATGGAAAGAGCAGGTGTTCTTAATGTTTTGTACATTCAGTATATATGTATTGTCTATTTTTTGTTTAATCCTGGACTGAATTTCAACAATAGCAGTTGATAACTTCCCAAACTGAAATGGTCCACCCACGCAGACAGTGTGGTGAAGAAGGCGCTACAGAGCCTCTTTAACCTCAGGAGGCTGAAGAAATGTGGCTTGGCACCTAAAACCCTCACAAACTTTTACAGATGCACAATGGAGAGCATCCTGTCGGGCTGTATCACCGCCTGGTACGGCAACTGCACTGCCCGCAACCACAGGGCTCTCCAGAGGGTGGTGCGGTCTGCCGAACGCATTACCGGGGGCAAACTACCCGCCCTCCAGGACACCTACAGCACTCGATGTCACAGGAAGGCCAAAAAGATCATCAAGGACATCAACCACCTAACCACTGCCTGTACACCCCGCTATCATCCAGAAGGCGAGGTCAGTACAGGTGCATCAAAGCTGGGACCGAGAGAATGAAAAACAGCTTCTATCTCAAGGCCATCAGACTGTTAAATAGCCATCACTAGCACATTAGAGTATGCTGCTGCCTATTGAAATCACTGGCCACTTTAAGAAATGGAACACTAGTCACTTTAATAATGTTTACATATCTTGCACTACTCATCTCATATGTATATACTGTATTCTATTCTATAATATTCTACTGTATCTTAGTCCATGCCGCTCTGTCATTGCTTGTCCATATATGTATATATTCTTAAATTCCATTCCTTACTTTGTGTGTATTGGGTATTTGTTGTGAAATTGTTAGATATTACTGCACTGTCGGAGCTAGAAGCACAAGCATTTCACTACATCCACAATAACATCTGCTAAACACGTGTATGTGAGAAATAAAATGTGACATAAAAAATTGGATTTTGATTTGAAATGCCATATAGGCCTAAATTGCATCATTGATGATATATAATTGAAAAAGTATGATTATATTTAATTTGCTCTGTTCAACCTACCCTTTGAAATGACTTTGATAGGAACAGTGAATCCATTAAGTGGACATTTCTCAACACTCAATCTCACAATAGCACATTGTTAATAGTCAATGACAAATATCAAAGCTAAGCATGGCTGGGATTGGCTTGGTTAAAACACTGTATGGGAGACAATAAGGATAGCTGTAGATAAATCATCTCTCCAGCTGCCCAGTTTATTGTAATTTATTTTTCTTATACTGGATTTTATGTTGATTTGATGTTGTTTCAAAGGTACAAATTCAAGATATTTTACACAAGGTTTGTCTATGTTGAAAATTGGTTACCATGATGACATAATCCTGTGGTTGAAATTTCACAAAACAAAAAACAGTTCCAATGTATTTTCCACGCATAGATTCCACGTCACAATACGTTGACAAATTATGTTGAAACAATGTTGATTTAACCAGTTTGTGCCCAGTGGGCTATTCATGATAATGGACCTTGGATTGTGCTCAATTGAGGTTGTTTCACCACAGCTTGCACTCAGCAGTGAGAAAAACAGGTTTTTCTCATGAGGGGTTTTTGGGAGATGCAGAACACTCCAAAAGTGAATGATCCTCTCTGATTCTCTGGCTCCCCAGTGAAAACCAGCTGAGGGCAGCTCTCGTCTGGCAGCCTGCTCTCTTGCTGGTGAGATTTGCTTTGGCTACAGAGAGGATCAAATAAAGATTGTTCGTCCAGTTGGGACAGTCTTACACAACCTTATCATTGCAGAAGCACATTGTGTTGACAACAGTGATAATGCATATTGACTTTTACGAGCATCGAGACAAGCCACTTTTCTGGGCTGGAACTGGAGCCAGGCCTAATCATGAATCAGAGCCAGAGCAAAATACAATCCACTTCGTGGGCCTAAACTTGGGATCTTTACGTGAATTGTAATGCTGGTAATCGCCCTCATGTTCTGCTGGCTTTGGCACAAAAAAGCTGAATTGTTACTGAGTTTATTGTGGTGAGATTTGGTGCTCTATCATTCCCACAACATATCAGCAAAAGACAGTATCATTAGAGCCAGATTACATTAACATTTTACATTTTAGTCATTTAGCAGACGCTCTTATCCAGAGCGATTTACAGGAGCAATTAGGGTTAAGTGCCTTGCTTAAGGGCACAGACAGATTACACCTGACTATAGCTACACTATCATTAGAGACATATTACACCAGACTATAGCTATATTATTTTAGAGTCAGATTACACCAGACTATAGCCACACTATCATTAGACACACATTACACCAGACTATAGCTTCATTATCATTAGAGCCAGATTACACCAGACTATAGCTACACTATCATTATAGACATATTACACCAGGCTATTGCTACATTATCATTAGAGCCAGATTACACCAGACTATAGCTACATTATCATTGGAGCCAGATTACACCAGACTATAGCTACACTATCATTAGAGACATATTACACCAGAATATAGCTACATTATCATTAGAGCCAGATTACACCAGACTATAGCTATACTATCATTAGAGACATATTACACCAGATTAAAGCTACATTATCATTAGAGAGAGATTACACCAGACTATAGCTACAGTATCATTAGAGACATATTACACCACACTATAGCTACACTATCATTATAGCCAGATTACACCAGACTATAGCTACACTATCATTAGAGACATATTACACCAGGCTATTGCTACATTATCATTAGAGCCAGATTACACCAGACTATAGCTACAGTATCATTAGAGACATATTACACCAGACTATAGCTACATTATCATTAGAGACAGATCACACCAGACTATAGCTACACTATCATTAGAGACAGATTACACCAGACTATAGCTACACTATCATTAGAGACAGATTACACCAGACTATAGCTACATTATCATTAGAGACAGATTACACCAGACTATACCTGCACTATCATTAGAGACATATTACACCACACTATAGCTACACTATCATTATAGCCAGATTACACCAGACTATATCTACATGATCATTATAGCCAGTTTACACCAGTCTATAGCTACACTATCATTAGAGACAGATTACACCAGACTATAGAAACATTATCATTAGAGACAGATTACACCAGACTATAGCTACACTATCATTAGAGACAGATTACACCAGACTATAGCTACACTATCATTAGAGACAGATTACACCAGACTATAGCTACACTATCATTAGAGCCAGATTACACCAGACTATAGCTACATTATCATTAGAGCCATATTACACCAGACTATAGCTACACTATCATTAAAGACAGATTACACCAGACTATAGCTACATTATCATTAGAGCCATATTACACCAGACTATAGCTACACTAACATTATAGCCAGATTACACTAGACTATAGCTACATGATCATTACAGCCATATTACACCAGACTATAGCTACACTATCATTAGAGACAGATTGCACCAGACTATAGCGACATTATCATTATAGCCAGATTACACCAGTCTATAGCTACACTATCATTAGAGACAGATTACACAAGACTATAGAAACATTATCAATAGAGACAAATTACACCAGACTATAGCTACACTATCATTAGAGACAGATTACACCAGTCTATAGCTACAATATCATTAGAGACAGATTACACCAGACTATAGCTACATTATCATTATAGACAGATTACACCAGACAATAGCTACACTATCATTAGAGACAGATTACACCAGACTATAGCTTCATTATCATTATAGCCAGATTACACCAAACTATAGCTACACTATCATTAGAGACAGATTACACCAGACTATAGCTACATTATCATTAGAGCCATTCTACACCAGACAATAGCTACACTATCATTATAGCCAGATTACACCAGACTATAGCTACATGATCATTATAGCCAGATTACACCAGACTATAGCTACACCATCATTAGAGACAGATTACACCAGACTATAGCTACATTATCATTAGAGACAGATTACACCAGACTATAGCTACATTATCATTATAGCCAGATTGCACCAGACTATAGCTACACTATCATTAGAGCCAGATTACACCAGACTATAGCTACACTATCATTATAGCCAGATTACACCAGACTATAGCTACATTATCATTATAGCCAGATTACACCAGACTACAGCTACATAATCATTAGAGACAGATTACACCAGACTATAGCTACACTATCATTAGAGCCAGATTACACCAGACTATAGCTACATTATCATTATAGCCAGATTACACCAGACTACAGCTACACTATCATTAGAGACAGATTACACCAGACTATAGCTACATTATCATTATAGCCAGATTACACCAGACTATAGCTACACTATCATTAGAGCCAGATTACACCAGACTATAGCTACACTATCATTAGAGCCAGATTACACCAGACTATAGCTACACTATCATTAGAGCCAGATTACACCAGACTATAGCTACATTATCATTATAGCCAGATTACACCAGACTACAGCTACACTATCATTAGAGACAGATTACACCAGACTATAGCTACACTATCATTAGAGACAGATTACGCCAGACTATAGCTACACTATCTTTAGAGACAGATTACACCAGACTATAGCTACACTATCATTAGAGAGAGATTACACCAGACTATAGCTACATTATCATTAGAGCCATATTACACCAGACTATAGCTACACTATCATTAGAGACAGATTACACCAGACTATAGCTACATTATCATTAGAGCCATATTACACCAGACTATAGCTACATTATCATTATAGCCAGATTACACCAGACTACAGCTACACTATCATTATAGCCAGATTACACCAGACTACAGCTACACTATCATTAGAGACAGATTACACCACACTATAGCTACACTATCATTAGAGACAGATTACACCAGACTATAGCTACACTATAATTAGAGACAGATTACACCAGACTATAGCTACATTATCATTATAGCCAGATTACACCAGACTATAGATACACTATCATTAGAGCCAGATTACTCCAGACTATAGCTACACTATCATTATAGACAGATTACACCAGACTATAGCTAAATGATCATTATAGCCAGATTACACCAGTCTATAGCTACACTATCATTAGAGACAATTACACCAGACTATAGAAACATTATCATTAGAGACAAATTACACCAGACTATAGATACACTATCATTAGAGCCAGATTACTCCAGACTATAGCTACACTATCATTATAGCCAGATTACACCAGACTATAGCTAAATGATCATTATAGCCAGATTACACCAGTCTATAGCTACACTATCATTAGAGACATATTACACCAGACTATCGCTACATTATCATTAGAGACAGATCACACCAGACTATAGCTACACTATCATTAGAGACAGATTACACCAGACTGTAGCTACACTATCATTAGAGACAGATTACACCAGACTATAGCTACACTATCATTAGAGCCAGATTACACCAGACTATAGCTACATTATCATTAGAGCCATATTACACCAGACTATAGCTACACTATCATTAAAGACAGATTACACCAGACTATAGCTACATTATCATTAGAGCCATATTACACCAGACTATAGCTACACTAACATTATAGCCAGATTACACTAGACTATAGCTACATGATCATTACAGCCATATTACACCAGACTATAGCTACACTATCATTAGAGCCAGATTACACCAGACTATAGCTACACTATCATTAGAGCCAGATTACACCAGACTATAGCTACATTATCATTATAGCCAGATTACACCAGACTACAGCTACACTATCATTAGAGACAGATTACACCAGACTATAGCTACACTATCATTAGAGACAGATTACGCCAGACTATAGCTACACTATCATTAGAGACAGATTACACCAGACTATAGCTACACTATCATTAGAGAGAGATTACACCAGACTATAGCTACATTATCATTAGAGCCATATTACACCAGACTATAGCTACACTATCATTAGAGACAGATTACACCAGACTATAGCTACATTATCATTAGAGCCATATTACACCAGACTATAGCTACATTATCATTATAGCCAGATTACACCAGACTACAGCTACACTATCATTATAGCCAGATTACACCAGACTACAGCTACACTATCATTAGAGACAGATTACACCACACTATAGCTACACTATCATTAGAGACAGATTACACCAGACTATAGCTACACTATAATTAGAGACAGATTACACCAGACTATAGCTACATTATCATTATAGCCAGATTACACCAGACTATAGATACACTATCATTAGAGCCAGATTACTCCAGACTATAGCTACACTATCATTATAGCCAGATTACACCAGACTATAGCTAAATGATCATTATAGCCAGATTACACCAGTCTATAGCTACACTATCATTAGAGACAGATTACACCAGACTATAGCTTCATTATCATTATAGCCAGATTACACCAAACTATAGCTACACTATCATTAGAGACAGATTACACCAGACTATAGCTTCATTATCATTATAGCCAGATTACACCAAACTATAGCTACACTATCATTAGAGACAGATTACACCAGACTACAGCTACATTATCATTAGAGCCATTCTACACCAGACAATAGCTACACTATCATTATAGCCAGATTACACCAGACTATAGCTACATGATCATTATAGCCAGATTACACCAGACTATAGCTACACCATCATTAGAGACAGATTACACCAGACTATAGCTACATTATCATTAGAGACAGATTACACCAGACTATAGCTACATTATCATTATAGCCAGATTGCACCAGACTATAGCTACACTATCATTAGAGCCAGATTACACCAGACTATAGCTACACTATCATTATAGCCAGATTACACCAGACTATAGCTACATTATCATTATAGCCAGATTACACCAGACTACAGCTACATAATCATTAGAGACAGATTACACCAGACTATAGCTACACTATCATTAGAGCCAGATTACACCAGACTATAGCTACATTATCATTAGAGCCAGATTACACCAGACTACAGCTACACTATCATTAGAGACAGATTACACCAGACTATAGCTACATTATCATTATAGCCAGATTACACCAGACTTTAGCTACACTATCATTAGAGCCAGATTACACCAGACTATAGCTACACTATCATTAGAGCCAGATTACACCAGACTATAGCTACATTATCATTATAGCCAGATTACACCAGACTACAGCTACACTATCATTAGAGACAGATTACACCAGACTATAGCTACACTATCATTAGAGACAGATTACGCCAGACTATAGCTACACTATCATTAGAGACAGATTACACCAGACTATAGCTACACTATCATTAGAGAGAGATTACACCAGACTATAGCTACATTATCATTAGAGCCATATTACACCAGACTATAGCTACACTATCATTATAGCCAGATTACACAAGACTATAGCTACATGATCATTACAGACAGATTACACCAGACTATAGCTACACTATCATTAGAGACAGATTACACCAGACTATAGCTACATTATCATTAGAGACAGATTACACCCGACTACAGCTACACTATCATTAGAGACAGATTACGCCAGACTATGGCTATACTATCATTAGAGAGAGATTACACCAGACTATAGCTACATTATCATTAGAGCCATATTACACCAGAATATAGCTACACTATCATTAGAGACAGATTACGCCAGACTATAGCTACATTATCATTATAGCCAGATTACACCAGACTATAGCTACACTATCATTATAGCCAGATTACACAAGACTATAGCTACATGATCATTACAGACAGATTACACTAGACTATAGCTACACTATCATTAGAGACATATTACACCAGACTATAGCTACATTATCATTAGAGACAGATTACACCAGACTACACTACACTATCATTAGAGACAGATTACACCAGACTATAGCTACACTATCTTTAGAGACAGATTACACCAGACTATAGCTACATTATTATTATAAACAGATTACACAAGACTATAGCTACACTATCATTAGAGACAGATTACACCAGACTATAGCTACATTATCATTATAGCCAGATTACACCAGACTATAGCTAAACTATCATTAGAGACATATTACACCAGACTATAGCTACACTATCATTAGAGCCAGATTACACCAGACTATAGCTACACTATCATTATAGCCAGATTACACCAGACTACAGCTACACTATCATTAGAGACAGATTACACCAGACTATAGCTACACTATCATTAGAGACAGATTACACCAGACTATAGCTACACTATCATTAGAGACAGATTACACCAGACTATAGCTACACTATCATTAGAGCCAGATTACACCAGACTATAGCTACATTATCATTATAGCCAGATTACACCAGACTATAGCTACACTATCATTAGAGACATATTACACCAGACTATAGCTACATTATCATTATAGCCAGATTACACCAGACTACAGCTACATTATCATTATAGCCAGATTACACCAGACTATAGCTACACTATCATTAGAGACAGATTACACCAGACAATAGGTACATTATCATTAGAGACAGATTACACCAGACTATAGCTACACTATCATTAGAGACATATTACACCA
Organism: Coregonus clupeaformis; assembly: GCF_020615455.1. Classification (NCBI taxonomy): domain Eukaryota; kingdom Metazoa; phylum Chordata; class Actinopteri; order Salmoniformes; family Salmonidae; genus Coregonus; species Coregonus clupeaformis. The sequence goes on along the minus strand of NC_059204.1, from coordinate 11,577,390 downwards.
GACTATAGCTACATGATCGTTATAGCCAGATTACACCAGACTATAGCTACACTATCATTAGAGCCAGATTACACCAGACTATAGAAACATTATCATTAGAGACAGATTACACCAGACTATAGCTACACTATCATTAGAGACAGATTACACCAGTCTATAGCTACACTATCATTATAGCCAGATTACACCAGACTATAGCTACATTATCATTATAGCCAGATTACACCAAACTATAGCTACACTATCATTAGAGCCAGATTACACCAGACTATAGCTACATTATCATTAGAGACAGATTACACCAGACTATAGCTACACTATCATTATAGCCAGATTACTCCAGACTATAGCTACACTATCATTAGAGACAGATTACACCAGACTATAGCTACACTATCATTATAGCCAGATTACACCAGACTATAGCTACATTATCATTAGAGCCATATTACACCAGACTATAGCTACATTATCATTATAGCCAGATTACACCAGACTATAGCTACATTATCATTAGAGCCATATTACACCAGACTATAGCTACATTATCATTAGAGCCAGATTACACCAGACTATAGCTACACTATCATTAGAGACAGATTACACCAGACTATAGCTACACTATCATTAGAGCCAGATTACACCAGACTATAGCTACATTATCATTATAGCCAGATTACACCAGACTATAGCTACATTATCATTAGAGCCATATTACACCAGACTATAGCTACATTATCATTAGAGCCAGATTACACCAGACTATAGCTACACTATCGTTAGAGCTAGATTACACCAGACTATAGCTACACTATCATTAGAGACAGATTACACCAGACTATAGCTACATTATCATTAGAGCCATATTACACCAGACTATAGCTACATTATCATTAGAGCCAGATTACACCAGACTATAGCTACACTATCGTTAGCCTAGATTACACCAGACTATAGCTACATTATCATTAGAGCCATATTACACCAGACTATAGCTACATCTATCATTAGAGCCATATTACACCAGACTATAGCTACACTATCGTTAGAGCTAGATTACACCAGACTATAGCTACATTATCATTATAGCTAGATTACACCAGACTATAGCTACATTATCATTAGAGACAGATTACACCAGACTATAGCTACATTATCATTAGAGCCATATTACACCAGACTATAGCTACACTATCGTTAGAGCTAGATTACACCAGACTATAGCTACATTATCATTAGAGACAGATTACACCAGACAATAGGTACATTATCATTAGAGACAGATTACACCAGACTATAGCTACACTATCATTAGAGACATATTACACCAGACTATAGCTACATGATCGTTATAGCCAGATTACACCAGACTATAGCTACACTATCATTAGAGACAGATTACACCAGACTATAGAAACATTATCATTAGAGACAGATTACACCAGACTATAGCTACACTATCATTAGAGACAGATTACACCAGTCTATAGCTACACTATCATTATAGCCAGATTACACCAGACTATAGCTACATTATCATTATAGCCAGATTACACCAAACTATAGCTACACTATCATTAGAGCCAGATTACACCAGACTATAGCTACATTATCATTAGAGACAGATTACACCAGACTATAGCTACACTATCATTATAGCCAGATTACTCCAGACTATAGCTACACTATCATTAGAGACAGATTACACCAGACTATAGCTACACTATCATTATAGCCAGATTACACCAGACTATAGCTACATTATCATTAGAGCCATATTACACCAGACTATAGCTACATTATCATTATAGCCAGATTACACCAGACTATAGCTACATTATCATTAGAGCCATATTACACCAGACTATAGCTACATTATCATTAGAGCCAGATTACACCAGACTATAGCTACACTATCATTAGAGACAGATTACACCAGACTATAGCTACACTATCATTAGAGCCAGATTACACCAGACTATAGCTACATTATCATTATAGCCAGATTACACCAGACTATAGCTACATTATCATTAGAGCCATATTACACCAGACTATAGCTACATTATCATTAGAGCCAGATTACACCAGACTATAGCTACACTATCGTTAGAGCTAGATTACACCAGACTATAGCTACACTATCATTAGAGACAGATTACACCAGACTATAGCTACATTATCATTAGAGCCATATTACACCAGACTATAGCTACATTATCATTAGAGCCAGATTACACCAGACTATAGCTACACTATCGTTAGAGCTAGATTACACCAGACTATAGCTACATTATCATTAGAGCCATATTACACCAGACTATAGCTACATTATCATTAGAGCCATATTACACCAGACTATAGCTACACTATCGTTAGAGCTAGATTACACCAGACTATAGCTACATTATCATTATAGCTAGATTACACCAGACTATAGCTACATTATCATTAGAGACAGATTACACCAGACTATAGCTACATTATCATTATAGCCATATTACACCAGACTATAGCTACACTATCGTTAGAGCTAGATTACACCAGACTATAGCTACCTATTCTCCCTAGTAAGTGGTTCCTTCCAAGGTGCATCAAGGAGCAAAAATTGGTTAGGCAGGACGCTAGATACTCTAGTGGTGCAGACAGTATCGTCAGTGGAGGAGAGAGAGTAATATCGAGTGACAGACACGGCGTTTGATTTGATTTTAGCTGCCGGTGGTGGACAGGACTCGCAGGAGGTATGTTTGTAAATGAATTTGATCAAGCTATGTAGCCTATTGATTCCTTGTTGATGAATATATCAAACAAAAATGTTTTGTTGTTTGTCTGTAATACTAGCCACCTAGCAATTTCATGAAGTTGGCTTTAGCGATTCAGCTAGATAGGTTCCCAATCTCCCAACCTCATTACTAGCTACCAAGCCATTTCAGGCTATCAATCAAGTATCTTGTGTAAGTATCTTAGACATTTACATTACAGTCATTTAGCAGACGTTCTTATCCAGAGCGACTTACATGAACAATTAGGGTTAAGTGCCTTGCTCAAGGGCACATCGACAGATTTTTCACCTAGTCGGCGATTAGAACCAGCGACCTTTCGGTTACTGGCACAACGCTCTTAACCACTAAGCTACCTGCCGCCCCCCTTAGCTGTCATGCATAGGGCTGTGGCGGTCACACAATTCCACAGTAATTTAGCGTTAATTAACATAAACACATTTAGCATCTCCTGGCTTCCACACATAGCCTACAAGCCATTTAAAAAAGTTGAATAAATCCATGTAATAAAGCCTACACCTTCACAATAAATCCATTATTTATTTTAGACAGGTCGCTCTGGATAAGAGCGTCTGCTAAATGACTAAAATGTAAATGTCTAAAGAAGCATGATATGAAGAAAATGTTGTCTATTTCAGAAGAAAAGAATAGCATACTCTGAGTTGTCCTTATGTTAGGTCCTGATGTGGCTATGCCAAATGGCTGTGGGCTACACTAGTTCATTTAGCAGACAAGATTTGCTCATAATTCCGTGGCATTATTTTATATATTTGTTATAGTATGAAGAATACAATTGAACAAATCTGAATAAAATGTAAATATTTTCTCCAAACGATTTGAGGGAGTGTGCACATGCGGCTATTCTGTGTTGAGCAGTTAACAAAGAAATAGGTCCTCCTATATGCTTAATTTAGAGTTATTCGTGTAACTTTAGTTGTTCTACAAACGTTGGGCTGTATGTTTTGATTTTTAATACATTGTAAGGCTGCATGATGCGACTCTAATGATGATTTGAAAAAAGTCGCTTGAAAGGCATGAACTCTGCTTTGTTTTTTTTGCGCAGGCACACTACAATAGTCTCTCATTCACAATTTGACAAGCACTTGATAATGCCTCAAATTTCACGGGCGGCATCCCCTTTGTGGCCATAATGCACCCTAAAAATAGCCATGCCTTTTGCGGGTCGGAGTGCTGCGTTGTGCCCTTCTCCCTGAGTGTGCTGCACAATCCGAAGCGCCTCTCTCTCCATCAGGTGATCGGGTCTTTCTCACAGGCTACAAGTGAAGACAGACACATCAGGGACGCAACTGCGCGCATCTTTATCCAATTCCGAGGTGCATATTGAAGATATTGGAAGAACTGTTCACATTTACTTTTCGTCAGCCAACAAGATGAGTAGGCCTAACGAACAGCAAAAGCACTAGCCTATGTCAATCTACTATCCCCCATAGTACAAAAGTCGACCTGTTCTATTCTGTGCGAGAAATAAATATTCCAAACATAGTCTGGGACAGTTGTGGGATGCGATAGATCCCAAATTAATACAACCACTAGCATCAAAAAAAACATTTTTATGCAATGTGGCTGACGCAACAGTAGGCTATAATAGTGAATGTTCCATTAGCGGAAAACACCATTATCAAAAGTGACCGCAAATGCAATTATGCATGTAATGCTTTTATTATAAAGGTGCATTTCTATGGTGAAAATGATCTTCCCCAAACTTAATGTGCTTAATTTTAAGAAGTTATTTGGCCACTTCAGTTGTGATACAAACCTTATTAAAACATATAGGCCTATGGGCTCGGCTACATGAGGTGTGCGACAATGATTCTAAAAAGTCGGGGGGAAAAAGGCATTGTTTCTTATGCTGGGCATCATTCACAAGGGATAATATATAATTCACAAGTGACAGGCTAATATTGTCACCCATCAGACTATTCTTGATTTAATCTTGTCTTTACATATCCTAAATAATATATGTGTGACATTTGTTTTGATTTAGAATGGACCATTAAAATGCACTTGTATCGAAACAGGGGCAGCAGGAGAGAAAAAAAGTCATCTATGCACTTAAATAGCGAATGGAGGATGCTTTTCACCGTGGTTTATTTTCATGCCAGCCAGGTAGGCTATGCTCCTGTTGTAAATATAAGCAATGTGCTTAATATTAGGAAAGTTGAGAAATAAATATAGTAGGCCTAGCCTATAGAAAGCTGATGGGATCCTCTTTTAATTAGTGGCCGTCACTCTGTTTTCTACCGCAATTGCATAGCCTATAGAAATGTTGCGCAACATGAGCTCATGGACTCTCGTGAAGTGTTTCCTTAGATTTTTGAATACATTTGCATTGATGTCAGAGTGATTAGAGGGACAATAGAGTGCTGAGTACCAGGCAGTTAGCAAGTTTGGTTAGGCTACTAATGACCAGCAGCAGCATCAGAGCTTGGAGAAGCCTAATTGTCTTGACTAAACGGTAATGTGGAATTTGACTGCCTTCATGACTCGTGACCGCCGGTGTGGCGGTAATATGGTCACCGTAATAGCCCTAGTCATGCCTGCTGGCAAGGTTGCTAGACTTTAGAAAATATAAAAATTGCTTTAATTCTTGGGTTATGATGCTATATACCAGTGTGGCAGTTGTACTAAACTCCTAAGGCTTAAAAGTTCATAATTAATGAAAATGATAATTGAACAGGTAATGAGGTATGCTTAGATAACCTATGCAGAGAAATATACATTTTTTTTTTTTTACATAGAATTAGGCATAGTGATTATGTCTCTAGATTGCAGGAAAAAGCTGTTTCAGGTGTTTGAAAAATTCTAAATTCTCAGACTTCCAAACGGGGGAAAGCCCCCCTCCGGACCACCCCACCCTCTATCCTTACGTACTTCGTGCCCCCTCTAAAATAATGGGTGCATAATTCATGAGAATTTATAATTAATGGGCATTTTTGTAGGGGTTGATAAATGTTTTGTAAGGGAAAATCAAGTCTGAAATTTCAAAGTGGAAATTACAAACATCAGAAGCCTTTCTAAACCTTAAATACACTAACATTTTTAAAGTCCCCTTGCAACAGGGTGATCAAATTAAGATAATTCACCCAGCGTAAGAAGGATAGAGAACAAGGTTATTATAGTAAACTAAAACTGAAACTAATACAAAAACGGAAATAAAATAATTAACAAACCTGTTTGAAAAACTAAAACTATACTGAAACTATTATATTTGACTCCAAAACTAACTAAAATAAAAACCATCATGAATTATGTTCAATTTTAGTTTTTTTCCTAAACTTTGGGCAAAAATCTAATGGGCTTTTCCAATGGGGTTTTGGGGGGATTTTCAAGCTACTGAATCTGGTTGGTAAATGCTGCCAGTAGAGGGTGATGTTTCAAATAGGGCTAGCTTGTGCATCACTATCACTAGCTAAACAGGGATAAAACAGCTTTGCAGCTAACTTGATTCTTCTTACAAGTTAAAAGGCATTGGATTGGTGTAAACAAACAAATATAAAAACTCAATAGAAATATTTGTATACAACTATAACTAAATAACAACTAGCAACTATGGTCTAAAAAGAACAACTACAAAATAAAAAATAATTTAAAAAAACATGAAAAACAAATATAAAAAACACAAAACTATTATAACCTTGATACAGACCTTAATGTACTGCGTTCCCCCTCTAGCTCACATCATTAAAGAGGTCTGGAATATGGCCACTAGCCATATTATATATAGCCAAACACTTAAAGAGGTCATATACTGTAACAGTTGACCCTTAGCAGACTGAAGAAACAGACAGTATAGCTGAACAACCTAAACACTCTGAGGACCAGCTGTCCTCGTCATGTCCTCTCTGGCCTTGGTCCTGTTGCTGTCGGCAAATTCTATCAAGCTAATGAGATATCTGTCACATACAATCAACACAGAAACCCCCTAAAACAAACCTATTCCACATACAGAGGGATAAATGCCCAAGTGTGACAGCACTTCATTTCTAAATAACCCAGAGCTACTAATAGTTGCTACAGGGCCTGCAGCTGGTCCTAGCTTCAAACACGATGCCTCACAACCTGTAGGTGCTATGTGATTCAGAACCTTCAGTGATAGTTATAATAACAACAACAACAATAATAATAATAATAATAATAATAATAATAACAATAATAACAATACCAACAACAATAATAACAATAACAATAATAACAATAACAATAATAACAATAACAATAATATTATTAATAATAACAATAACAATAATAACAATAATAATAATAATAATAATACATTGTATATGGCAGATGCCATTCGGGACACTCAAGGACACCTCTCATTAAAGGGTGGTGTGTCGAGAAAGACAGCCAGGAATGACTGTTTGTTGTAAAGACCCCGGGAAGGAGGGCGATGGAAAGAAGGAGAGAGAGGCTTGCTGTTCTCCATCTGAGTGTAATATAAACCCTGTTATCCCCATGCAGGCTCCTGGGCTCCTGGGCTCCTGGGGGGCCTGGGCTCCTGGTTGAGTGACATGTCTGGGACAAGGAGGTGACATGAGTTGGGAGCATTATTATTATTATTATTATATTATTATTATTATTATTATTATTATTATTATTATTATTATTATTATGACCACAAGCCATCTCTGACCGATGAAACACACTGGACAACCTGGAAACGAGCATGACGTGCTACTAGTGTGGGTCAGTGAATAGAGGGGGGACTGAATTGATTTGTGCATGTCTCTTACTGCTGGGATGCATAGTCCTACACATGTATCGAAAAAAAAAAACATTGTGACTTTTAAAGAAATACAAGGACCCTAAAAAAACGGATGTTATGCGCAAACTGAGAGAGACTGATTGTATACAGGAAAATTGGAATTGCACTTGTGAAGGATTAGTCCAGGTGTTCTCTTCATGTGAAAAACACACACACACACACACACACGCACGCACGCACGCACACACACACACACACACACACACACACACACACACACACACACACACACACACACACACACACACACACACATTCATAATTTGACAACATTGGCACTTTTTTTATCCAGACATATTGTGTGTGTGTTTCTCTCAGGCCTCAAGAGTTAACCAAAATCAGTTGCTTTTATAGGCATAAACAATGAGGTGTTTAGAATCAACGTAAAACGCTGCTGCACCAGACTCACGTCACTCATTCATCAACACACCTTTAGGCAGCAGGCGAACAACTCACTCACACTGATGAATAGAGAGACAGTAGTCTGAGACCGACATACGTGGAATACAAATCACCCAAACTATAGGAACAGGCCAGGGCGTTAAGGCCAAACAATATATTTTCCTGGAGTGCAGCACATGTGCATTGTAGAGGGCAACAACATTCGATGCCCTTACTTTTGAGCCCACTGCCCCCCCCCACAGGCTCTGGCTCCTGATCAAGGATGCTGCTCCAACATAATCACATTCTTGTCATTTTCTACCAACAGACAACCCACTGGGAACACACTGGTTGAATCAATGTTGTTTCAACGTAATTTGTCAACGTATTGTGACGTGGAATCAACGAGGAAAATATATTGGATTTGATAAAAATGGGTCTTCTAAATGGACAATGACCCCAAGCATACTTCCAAAGTTGTGGCAAAATGGCTTAAGGGCAACAAAGTCAAGGTATTGGAGTGGCCATCACAAAGCCCTGATCTCAATCCTATAGAAAATGTGTGGGCAGAACTGAAAAAGCTTGTGCGAGCAAGGAGGCCTACAAACCTGACTCAGTTACACCAGCTCTGTCAGGAGGAATGGGCCAAAATTCACCCAACTTATTGTGGGAAGCTTGTGGAAGGCTACCCGAAACGTTTCACCCAAGTTAAACAATTGAAAGGCAATGCTACGAAATACTAATTGAGTGTATGTAAACTTCTGACCCATGAAAGAAATAAAAGCTGAAATAAATCATTCTCTCTACTATTATTCTGACATTTCACATTCTTAAAATAAAGTGTTGATCCTAACTGACCTAAGACAGAGAATTTTTACTAGGATTAAATGTCAGGAATTGTGAAAAACTGAGTTTAAATGTATTTGGCTAAGGTGTATGTAAACTTCCGACTTCAACTGTATATCTGAATTGGAGTATTGGGTTTATGTATGCTACATTGACATCTGATTTGCCCAAAGGACAGCATCATTTCAACATTAAGCTAGGTATACTATCATTGGTCCAGTGTGTGCCCAGTGGGAATGTCTTGACACAGCCTTTTAAGGCTGGCTATCATCTGGATACCTGCTACTCCCCATGATATAGCGATCTAAAGCATTACAGACATAGAAATAGAATGGATTTCTGTGATTACAGAGCCTAACCACAGGAGAACACTTGTCCTGCTTCTGCTAAATACTGTCAATCCCCTCCTACTTAAATTGATTTTTAACAACTGAACTCCCCTTTCACTCTATACCAGAGTTAATACCACATATTCACTACTCTTAACTGCAGAAAATAATCTGTTTAGTTATGATGCCATGAATAATAGATGAAATGGGTTTGTTAAGGCAAGGCCCCGCTAAACGATTAACATAAAGGACACACGCTCCACAGAGACAGCAATGTCACTTATATGTAACCGTCTCAAGCTATAACAGAGTAATCACACAGGCTTAGTTCCGTATTTCACACACACACACACACATACAGTGGGGGGAAAAAGTATTTAGTCAGCCACCAATTGTGCAAGTTCTCCCACTTAAAAAGATGAGAGAGGCCTGTAATTTTCATCATAGGTACACGTCAACTATGACAGACAAAATGAGAATTTTTTTCTCCAGAAAATCACATTGTAGGATTTTTAATGAATTTATTTGCAAATTATGGTGGAAAATAAGTATTTGGTCAATAACAAAAGTTTCTCAATACTTTGTTATATACCCTTTGTTGGCAATGACACAGGTCAAACGTTTTCTGTAAGTCTTCACAAGGTTTTCACACACTGTTGCTGGTATTTTGGCCCATTCCTCCATGCAGATCTCCTCTAGAGCAGCGACGTTTTGGATCTGTCGCTGGGCAACACGGACTTTCAACTCCCTCCAAAGATTTTCTATGGGGTTGAGATCTGGAGACTGGCTAGGCCACTCCAGGACCTTGAAATGCTTCTTACGAAGCCACTCCTTCGTTGCCCGGGCGGTGTGTTTGGGATCATTGTCATGCTGAAAGACCCAGCTACGTTTCATCTTCAATGCCCTTACTGATGGAAGGAGGTTTTCACTCAAAATCTCACGATACATGGCCCCATTCATTCTTTCCTTTACACGGATCAGTCGTCCTGGTCCCTTTGCAGAAAAATAGCCCCAAAGCATGATGTTTCCACCCCCATGCTTCACAGTAGGTATGGTGTTCTTTGGATGCAACTCAGCATTCTTTGTCCTCCAAACACGACAAGTTGAGTTTTTAGCAAAAAGTTCTATTTTGGTTTCATCTGACCATATGACATTCTCCCAATCCTCTTCTGGATCATCCAAATGCACTTTAGCAAACTTCAGACGGGCCTGGACCTGTACTGGTTTAAGCAGGGGGACACGTCTTGCACTGCAGGATTTGAGTCCCTGGCGGCGTAGTGTGTTACTGATGGTAGGCTTGGTTACTTTGGTCCCAGCTCTCTGCAGGTCATTCACTAGGTCCCCCCGTGTGGTTCTGGGATTTTTGCTCACCGTTCTTGTGATCATTTTGACCCCACGGGGTGAGATCTTGCGTGGAGCCCCAGATCGAGGGAGATTATCAGTGGTCTTGTATGTCTTCCATTTCCTAATAATTGCTCCCACAGTTGATTTCTTCAAACCAAGCTGCTTACCTATTGCAGATTCAGTCTTCCCAGCCTGGTGCAGGTCTACAATTTTGTTTCTGGTGTCCTTTGACAGCTCTTTGGTCTTGGCCATAGTGGAGTTTGGAGTGTGACTGTTTGAGGTTGTGGACAGGTGTCTTTTATACTGATAACAAGTTCAAACAGGTGCCATTAATACAGGTAACGAGTGGAGGACAGAGGAGCCTCTTAAAGAAGAAGTTACAGGTCTGTGAGAGCCAGAAATCTTGCTTGTTTGTAGGTGACCAAATACTTATTTTCCACCATTATTTGCAAATAAATTCATTAAAAATCCTACAATGTAATATGCCATTTAGCAGACGCTTTTATCCAAAGCGACTTACAGTCATGCGTGCATAATTTTTTTTGTGTATGGGTGGTCCCGGGGATCGAACCCACTACCTTGGCGTTACAAGCGCCGTGCTCTACCAGCTGAGCTACAGAGGACCACAATGTGATTTTCTGGAATTGTTTTTCTCAATTTGTCTGTCATAGTTGACGTGTACCTATGATGAAAATTACAGGCCTCTCTCATCTTTTTAAGTGGGAGAACTTGCACAATTGGTGGCTGACTAAATACTTTTCCCCCCCCACTGTACACTTGGCCCCTTTAACATGATACTCTGTCCACCTGTCTCTTTTCACCCCTGCCATGAGGGAAAACAGGTGTGTACTGTAAACATGCTTTCCCCCATGTTCACCACACCTCCACACACGCACGCTGTAGGCTACCACACACACACGCTGTAGGCTACCACCACACACACACGCTGTAGGCTACAACACACACACACGCTGTAGGCTACCACCACACACACGCTGTAGGCTACCACACACGCACGCTGTAGGCTACAACACACACACGCTGTAGGCTACAACACACACACGCTGTAGGCTACCACACACACACGCTGTAGGCTACCACCACACACACGCTGTAGGCTACCACCACACACACGCTGTAGGCTACCACCACACACACACGCTGTAGGCTACAACACACACACGCTGTAGGCTACCACCACACACACGCTGTAGGCTACCACACACACACGCTGTAGGCTACCACCACACACACGCTGTAGGCTACCACCACACACACACGCTGTAGGCTACAACACACACACGCTGTAGGCTACCACCACACACACACGCTGTAGGCTACAACACACACACGCTGTAGGCTACCACACACACACGCTGTAGGCTACAACACACACACGCTGTAGGCTACAACACACACACGCTGTAGGCTACAACACACACACGCTGTAGGCTACCACCACACACATACGCTGTAGGCTACAACACACACACGCTGTAGGCTACAACACACACACGCTGTAGGCTACCACACACACACGCTGTAGGCTACAACACACACACGCTGTAGGCTACCAACACACACACGCTGTAGGCTACAACACACACACGCTGTAGGCTACCACCACACACACACGCTGTAGGCTACAACACACACACGCTGTAGGCTACAACACACGCACGCTGTAGGCTACCACCACACACACACGCTGTAGGCTACAACACACACACACGCTGTAGGCTACCACCACACACACACGCTGTAGGCTACCACCACACACGCTGTAGGCTACAACACACACACGCTGTAGGCTACCACACACACACGCTGTAGGCTACAACACACACACGCTGTAGGCTACCACACACACACGCTGTAGGCTACAACACACACACGCTGTAGGCTACCACCACACACACACGCTGTAGGCTACCACCACACACGCTGTAGGCTACAACACACACACGCTGTAGGCTACAACACACACACGCTGTAGGCTACCACACACGCACGCTGTAGGCTACAACACACACACGCTGTAGGCTACAACACACACACGCTGTAGGCTACCACACACACACGCTGTAGGCTACCACCACACACACACGCTGTAGGCTACAACACACACACGCTGTAGGCTACAACTCAGTTTTTTCCTATAGCCGAAAGACTTGGCTTCAACTTAGTGATAGCACTACACCATGTTGGGGATAATCCAACTGGAACGGTTTCTTGCCAAGGTGGAGGCACATTGTTATCCGCTCCACTGTCACTCATCAAAGTCAACTTTTCTCACAAGAAGCAGAAACAGAAGACATTTACATTACATTTACATTTTAGTCATTTAGCAGACGCTCTTATCCAGAGCGACTTACATCAGCAATTAGGGTTAAGTGCCTTGCTTAAGGGCACATCGACAGATTTTTCACCTAGTCACCAAGATCAATCTTTTTTGGGGGGGGATTGCCCAACATTGTGTGACATGATGTATTTTTATGCGAACACAAAACAAATGACTAAAAAGTCCCCAGCAATGTATTTCCATTCTTCACTCACCCAATCTGTAAATCGCTGATAAGGAGAATATTGGCGCAAACATAACATTTAAATGAAACATGGCCTCGCTACCAACAGCACATTGAAAATGTATGAGTTTGTTGCCTTAATTTTAATTATCCTCAATGGCAGATTATGATAATGTGTTTTTTTTTCACTGAAGGGCATTGTGACTAATACCTCAATTTGCATAAATAATCCAATGGCATGTCTGTTTAGCAGTTAATCTAGTGCAGGGGAATTGAGAAGTGATAGGACACCAACTGATGCACAAATTGAGAGTGCATGCCCAGATTCCCATTAAAACCACAGTCAGTTGTTGCTTAGGAAACTTCTTCACTCAAGGAGGATTATCTTCCAGTACAATGTGTAATTTCACAAAAAATACTCCAGCACTGACAAGCCATATTCCATTTAACATTTTCCATATTCATCTGTTTGTGCCTCCAAAATGATTGATCATTCTAGACACCATTGATTACTGAACTACAGTAGTACATTCAATCATTGTAATGGGTTTCTCAACCTTCTCAGGCAAAGGGAAACCAGTCTTTTGAATATACAGTCAAATGTGACACCCTTAAAAACAGAAACGAGGGAGCAGACTGGGTGATTGCAGAAGGGTAAGATGGCGTTACATTAACTCTAAATTGGCTTGGGGGAATGTTGGGTTTGTCTAGAAAGATAATCATGTCCCTGTTGAACTGCGGTGCCTCTCTCTCTCTCTCCCTCCCCCTCCATTTCTCTCTCTCTCTCCCTCCATACCTCCATTTCTCTCTCTCTCTCTCCCTCTATTTCTCTCTCTCTCCCTCCATTTCTCTCTCTCTCTCCCTCATCACTATTTCTCTCTCTCTCTCTGCCTCCATCCCTCCATTTCTCTCTCTCTCTCTCTCTCTCTCTCTCTCTCTCTCTCTCTCTCTCTCTCTCTCCCTCCCTCCATTTCTCTCTCTCTCTCTCTCCCTCCCACCATTTCTCTCTCTCTCTCACACCCTCCCTCCATTTCTCTCTCCCTGTATGAGAGTGAGACATGCATCACTTGGTTTTTCTGGACTAGAATACACTGTAACTATCACCACGTATTTCCTCTTAGCCCCAACACTGCCCTCTATAGGCCTGATGTCAGGATACAGGGCATGACATTATTCAACCAAAGATTGTCTATTATATTGACAAGATAGTCAAGTGACTGCTCTAACAATCGAAATACATGTCCTCAAAGATGGAAGGCAGGCAAGAGGAGGCGAGATCAGGTGGGACCTTTGTAGCCAATGAGAGGGCAGATACGCATGTGAACAACAGTTCCATAATAGCATCAGTGACAGCATGGCCAGCGCCATTGAGGCTATCTCCATTTTAAAGTAGTAAATGTTCTTCTTCATCACTGGCTGATTGCTCCCAACTCATAGGAATCCCCACCTAGTTGACTACTTTAAAATGGTGGAAGCTCTCAATGGTAATGCCCATGCTAAAACGGGTTATATCCATGATGAGTCCCCTATCTATCTCTATGACAACAGGCACAACTCCGATATAAACTATTTTTTTTCAAAGTTGCTGAAATGCCACGTGCATCCACTTATATCAGTGCATTCGTAACAACCGAACCACTACGAAACGTATTTTCGATCAAATAAGCTTCATGTAGCAAATTAGCAATTACATTTTTTGTTGGCCAAATTTGACACTCTCTCATTGACCTCCATGCAGAAATTACTCACTTGGTGACCTTATTTTCGTGAACAGATTTTTGGGCGGAGTAAAACATCTCGCTTCGCCTCTTCCTCTCTGCTTCAACCCATACACTTCTTATGGTTGGCATTTAGGTGGTCAGAGAGTCTGCACTGGAGCCATCAAGTGTTCATGGAAATGTTTAAATATGTTTTTAAGGCTTATTGGTACAGACGTGTAGCTATGTGGGACACCTCAGGTCATTTGTGGCACAAGAAACTGTCCGTTGTCCACTAACTGAATTTGCCATGTGTCTCAGAGCTTTCCACCAGGTGAGTGATGCCGTGCTGCTTGGGAGAAGCAGGCAGCTGTGTCTGCACTTTCTGAGACCCTGGCTGTAAATGGCTGTGACTGTGTGTGTGTGACGTAAGCAGACACATTAGCCTGAATAACCTCATGCATTCCACATTAATCCTTCAACTTGGTAGGCATCCATTAACGGTCCTAATATATTAATCGGATGTTGTTATTATTCTACTAAACGGTTATTATTGTAACTGTTAGTATGGCTCTCCGTGACTTTCTATTCCTCCCACTCACTCTGGGCAACTCAATTTTTTTTTTTTTTATGATGATGGTTGCTAGATTATGGGAACAAAACCATCTGTCTAAAGTAAATATGACAATATCATACTCATGACACAAGGGTTTCTTATGAATTATTTGCTTACTTTAGAAATATAATTTTATTGCCAAGCCACTTTAGTGTCCTTCAGACAAAATCATCATCAGCCCCCACTGAGAATGCCTGGGGCAGCACATTCAGAATGCCTGGGGCAGCACATTCAGAATGCCTGGGGCAGCACATTCAGAATGCCTGGGACAGCACATTCAGAATTCCTGGGGCAGCACTGTCAGAATGCCTGGGGCAGCACATTCAGAATGCCTGGGGCAGCACAGTCAGAATGCCTGGGGCAGCACAGTCAGAATGCCTGGGGCAGCACATTCAGAATGCCTGGGGCAGCACAGTCAGAATGCCTGGGGCAGCACAGTCAGAATGCCTGGGGCAGCACTGTCAGAATGCCTGGGGCAGCACATTCAGAATGCCTGGGGCAGCACAGTCAGAATGGGAGTCAGTCAAGCTGAGAACATCCATAACAATGGAGTGCCGTGTCCATGAAACCCATGAAAAGGTTGTCCCCTGTCTGATACAGCCAAGGAAGTATGATGTTGCTCATGACTGTGATCCATTGTGTTGTCTGAATTTTAAATAAAAAAACACTGAATTGCTAAGGTCATTCCAGTACATAACCTAGATTGTCTACGTTTTTTAAAATCAACTGATGCAACACTGCGATTCCTTCCTAATGCAAATCCTGATGTCGTAAGCGGCTCACACTAATGTCTAGAATGAGGAGGCAGGAACAACACTGAATCACTGAGCTTCTATAATAAGAGCCCTGGACCCGGTTGCATAAAACACCTTAAGGTAATTTCCCCCTTATCTTTTCCCTTAAAGGTTCCTTAACTTTAAGTCAGTTGCAGAAAACATTTTAAGGTGAATTTCCCCCTTAAATTAAGTGAAAAAGTTAAGGGTACCCACGAGGTCCCTTAACTGCTTCATTCAGTCTGGATATCAATGTAAACAGCCTTTGTGGAGGTGAATGTTGCTCCCACATTCCATCTTCCACTTTCTCATTGCAAGGTTACAATTCTTGGAAGCTTGAGGGAACTCAGGGAGAGTGCCTGGAATGTGTTTAATCTAGGTTACTCAATTGAGACACAGGCTATGTAGTCAATTTGATACGTCTAGTTTTTCAGATAATTTGCTTCTCATATTTTGTCATAATCTTCATATTGGCATTATGGCATTATGGTCCCCTAAAAGTGCTATTTCACATAATTTCCCCAATATGACGCTGATACAGCTCAACTCCCCCTATTGATTGACACGTTTCGTGACCGCTATGATCAATAAAATAACATCTCTCAGTCGTTGCTGGCGCCTAAAATACCCATTATTGCCCAACTGGGATGCGTTTTGAACAGAGCTATCTTATAGGCGACATGAAAGTCAAAAAGTAATTGCACGACGGCAACATATGGTGCCTTCAAATGTTCTAATCTTTTAGAAAACTGCAGATTAGTGGAAATGAGACAGGATCATTTCCTACCTCCAAAAATCATTATGACACAATGTTAGAGAAGAGGTTACTGACACTATCTTTGACATTTAGTAAAGCAACAGATGTTAATGCAATGGAGACAGAATTTGAACAACTCGAACACTAACTGTTATCAAAGTGAAAACACAATTCAGTGCAATTACAAAGAGCTGCAGTAAGTTTTAGAATGGGTGGTAAGTAATACACTAGTAATAAAAGCATTGTATTTGGGACAAACCATTCACCATGGGACAAACCATTCACCATGGGACAAACCATTCACCATGGGACAAACCATTCACCATGGGACAAACCATTCACTAAACCCTAAACCTCAACTAAATCTTGTAATGAATCATGTGGAAATGGAGGAAGTTGAGGAGACTAAACTGCTTGGTGTAACCTTGATTGTAAACTGTCATGGTCAAAACATTTTGATGCAACAGTAGCTAAGACGGGGAGATGTCTGCCCGTAAATAAAGCGTTGCTCTGCTTTCTTGGCATTACTATTAACAAAACAAGTCCTCCAGACCCTAGTTTTGTTGCACCTGGACTATTGCCCAGTTACATGGTCAAGCGCCACAGAGAGGGACTTAGGCAAATTACAGTTGGCCCAGAACAGAGCAGCACGGCTGGCCCTTAAATGTACACGGAGAGCTAACATCAATGACATGCATGTCAATATCTCCTGGCTCAAAGTAGAGGAGAGATTGACTGCATCACTACTTGTCTTTGTGAGAGGTATTGACATGTTAAAAACACCGAGCTGTCTAGCACACAGCTCAGACACCCATGCATACCCCACAAGACATGCCACAAGGGGGTCTCTTCACAGTCCCCATGTCCAGAACAGACTCCGGGAAATGCACAGTACTACACAGAGCCATGACAACAACTCTATTCCACATCAATTAACTCATGCGAGCAGTAAAATCGGATTTAAAAAACAAATAAAACTACACCTTATGGAACAACGGGGACTGTGAAGAGACACACACACAGGTACAGACACATGCATACACACACGCGCGCTAGCACACGCACTCTACACACACATACATTGTAATATTGTTGTATGGTGGTATTATACGTGTTGTATTGTAGATACGTATTGGTGTAATAATGTTATATGATGTACTGTTTTATATTTTGTTTTACATGTAATGTAAGTGCCTTAATATGTTTGGACCCCATGAAGAGTAGCTGCTGCCTTAGCAGGAACTAATGGTGATCCATAATAAATACAAATAAAAAAAATGACAAATGCCATATCTTCATTTGAGCCTGTTTCACACAGCAGGAAAATAATCCTGCAGCAACCGGAAATGTGAATTGTTATGTAGATTATAATTAATGAACATGTTTTGTAGGGGTTAGGGAAAATCAAGTCTGAAATTTGAAAGCGGAACTTGACAAACTTTAGAAGCCTTTTTTAACCTCGAGTACACTACTAAGTTTGCCTTTCCTGCTGTGCAGGAAAATTCCTGCAACAACAGGATGATCAAATTAAGATATGGCATCTGTACATCTTCTGTTCATTCAGGGAGATAAAGGCTAAACTTACATGCATATGTCATAGCAAAGCTGCTTGCTGTGTCGACCATGTCCACTTGTGGTACCAGTTTGGGGATATCCTGGTGATGAGAGAGTGCAAACCGAAAAACCTCATATTCGTGGGAGCCCGTTGGGAACAATCCCCCTGTGTGAAAGACAAAGGCCATCATTGAAGAGGGTGCACATCAACTGTCATCAAACAACGATTACTTGAATGTAGCCTATTACAAAATAAGAAGAATGGGGACTGTCTTGCAACTTTGGAATTACGCAGCAGTTTAGATGTCAAACTTACAAGAGGCAGTAGTGATATAATAAGCATTCCGTGTTGATAATACTCACCTATATTTATATTACTTGGAAAACTTGAACCAGAGCAAAACCCAACACAAAAACTGACAAAGACCAAGGTAAGGCTTCGCTGCATATTTCCTTTTGCATTGGCGACGAAAAAAGAAACAAATTCCAAATAAAGATATGCTTCTGTTGCCCACAAGCCACTCACAATGCATCCATAGTTTTAATAGACAAACTGAATTCGCAGAGGTTTAGTCACAACCGCTCTCTCCCTACCCTGGCGCGCTCTCTCGCTGTCTATGCGGTGCGCGCAGAGCTAAAGATAATGCCAATACAAGAGCAGACAGAGCCCTACCTACTTCAGATATAAACTGCGGAGCTTCGATTATGTCAGCATTAAATGGGAGCTCATGATGGTCTTCTGAACATTCTGTCACCGTATCTTATTTACATTTTGGTCATTTAGCAGACGCTCTTATCCAGAGCGACTTACAGTTAGTGAGTGCATACATTTTTCATACTGGCCCCCCGTGGGAATCGAACCCACAATCCTGGCGTTGCAAGCGCCATGCTCTACCGACTGAGCTACAGGAGGCCCTCTTTTATGAGAATGACGCTTATATAAATCGGTACAGAACTGGGAATGCCCAAATCCCTTGCCCAGACTGTACCACTTTTCTAAGTGTTAAACCAGTAGTGGAGTTGCCAAGACGTTCATGGCATAATGATTGTGCAAGCAGTTCATTACCGGTCTATGATTGGTCGCAAATTGCAACTTAACTCGACTAGTTAATTACATTTTATGTACACAAGTATAGTGAAAATAATGATACATAGAGTTAACTAGTTCAGTACATTTTATGACACATACATGTGTTATTATTATGTTATTACAGATCACAAATGTATAGCCTAATGAGGCTGTTTTGCGACGGACAGCCCGACAGTAAGATAATAAATAAGGAGTATTTTAACATGCAGTATTTTACATTAATACATCTCTTGAAAGATACAGTAGATAGGCCTAACCCTCACAACTGCTCTGTCACATAATAACATATATAGGACACAGCGTTTATCAGACAACAAGACTGCGGCTTTGTTTTAACTGGCAGCCGACCAGAGATCAACTCTTTGCGCGCGCTCTAATCCAGGACATCGGAAATTAATGAACGCCATAACAGGCGGCGTGTCGACCTGATGGGCCTGAAAATAGTCTCGTTACAGCCTCGTTTGGCCCCACCACTGTTCTCGTGTCTGGAGACATTGACACAGAAATGATTTTTAGAGACTGCTCTTTTTGGACAGCAGAATATTTATTTCTGTTCGGATTGGCGCTATAGGTTTTTGCAAATGGGAGAAACATGTCACGGGCTACTGGCTTTGTGATAGGCCTACTGGGATAAAAAAACGAATCTCTTACACATCTTTATCGCGCCGAGTTTAAAGTGTCACCATGCTAGGAGTAAAACAACATTTTAAAAACAACATTGTTGTCACGTGCATCTACTGCACAATCCTATAGCAACCTCACAGCACGAGCTCATACATTGATTAATGTTAAATCCCTAACTTCCCGATGTACAACAGTTGAAAGCCAGATAATGAATAAATGATGAATGCATTGTGCGTTCACAGCATCTATTAAATGCAGAATGACATAATGCATTACAAACCTGATAAATTAAACGCTGTTGGAATCAGTCTTGAAAGCTGTGGGAACATTATTTTCTCTAGATCTCGAGACCATTCGTTGTGCTTACATCCATGGCATGTTGTTTTGTGTTATTCCTAACACATTATGCAAGATGCAGTGTCATCCAAACACATTTCCTCACCTTGAAATCTAGATTCAGATTTGATGCATATTGTGGATCATGAGTCATCGGTAAATAAGTGACAGTAATAGAGAGTGAAGATGGCATTTTCACCACAACAATGAATCACAGAATTTCACAACCAGAGAGTCAGCCATTGTTAAAATCAAAATACATAGAAGAAGATACATATTTCTGCAAGATTAACATTTCAGTTTATTTGTTAGAACACAAACAGTACAGTATGTGGAAAGAAGGAATATGTTTTGACTTGTGGATGTGTTTAGAGACAGTGTAGGGTGGGTGTGGATCTCACCTCAACAGGAATGTCACCATTGTAGTGGACAGGATAGAATTAGTGATGAGATGAGTAGGAGGAATGCAAGGTATCACTGACACTCCATATGTAGCAGAGATGGTTCGGTGAACAACTCCTGCATGAAGAGTATAACCTTAATTATAAACTGGGTGGTTCAAGCCCTGAATGCTGATTGGCTGACAGCTGTGGTATATCAGACCACAGGTATGACTAAACACGTATTTTTACTGCTCTAATTACATTGCAAACCAGTTTATAATAGCTATAAGGCACCCCTCGGGGGTTTGTGATGTATGGCCAATATACCACGGCTAAGGGCTGTATCCAGGCACTCTGCGTTGCGTCGTGCTTAAGAACAGCCCTTAGCCGTGGTATATTGGCCATATATCACATCTCCTCAGGCCTTATCGCTTAATTAAGTCATACTTGAAGACTTGTGTTAGCTCCCAGAGCCAATGCCTTGGCTATACCTCGCCAGGCTACACGGTCATCTTAAGTTATGCTGATGATAACAGTTTGATGCCTGTCATCGGCAACACATACACACAAGTGACTATGACTTTTTATGTTCTTAGTTGATAATGGATGTTTTAAATCCCCAAATAAATGTTGTTTTAATTGATGTTTTTTTTTTAAAGACACCTGATTTGTTTAATGGAAACTGCAACTAATTATATTACAAACACCCCCTTTAAACCAATAGTATAATGTTCAAGATCTGTAATATTCACTTGGATAAGATTTGTTCCTGGAAAGCGAAACACTCTCTTTCATACCCATGCAACAGATAGAACACTGGGCTTTTACACTATGTTGTTAAGTAATTAAGAGAGCGGGTGCATGAGCACTATCCACTGGGAGATCATTAGATTACATAGGGAAAGAAAAAACGTCGCTTTGGAATGCCATTTTTAGTAAACAGTGTCTTGTTGGTTTCCAATACAGGCTTTTACTGATTAAATATTCACTTTACACATAGCAGTAACACCAGGGTGGCGTCAGATGTTTCTATGTTGTGGCTGTTTCAGAGGGAATTCACTGGGCTCTCTCATGGTAACAGT
Source organism: Coregonus clupeaformis (assembly GCF_020615455.1). NCBI lineage: Eukaryota > Metazoa > Chordata > Actinopteri > Salmoniformes > Salmonidae > Coregonus > Coregonus clupeaformis. Next base: position 11,555,487 of record NC_059204.1, on the reverse strand, counting down.
GCTTCTGAAGCAAGTGCCAGGAATATGCCTTATGGGCGTTAGCTACTGTAGTTGTTGAGAGTCAGTTGAAAAACAAAAAAAATATGGAATTGATATTCATAAATAATACATTAATACTCTAAATTGAATAATTGAGCTTTGGCTTACTTTTTTGTACCATTTAGTTAACACTGAAAAGCCTCCTATAGCAAGTGAAATAAACTAAGTAATTGTCCATATGGAACCTAGGATATAGGAGTGGTGTGTGAGATTTCAACATCAGACCATGTGTTTAGCCCTCAAAACTGGCAAGGACATACAGTAAGCCTCACCATTTCACCCTCTATGCTAAAGATCATGGAAGGTGATGCATCATATGATAATGTGTTTGCTGCTGAATGAACTATCCAGGATTTGAACTGTCTCCTGGGTAAATCCCACTGACCTCTTAGTCTGAATTGATTTAACACTTTAGTGTACCAGGGAAGTTGACTAAAAACACATTCTCATTTACAGCAACGACCTGGGGAATAGTTACAGGGGAGGATGGGGGGATAAATTAGCCAATTGGAAGCTGGGGATTATTAGGTGGCCATGATGGTATGAGGGCCATATTGGAAATGTATCCAGGACACAGGGGTTAACACCACTACTCTTATGATAAGTGACATGGTATCTTTAGTGACCACAGAGAGTCAGGACACCCATTTAACGTCCCATCCGAAAGACGGAAAGTCCGTCGTAAGTCATCAGATCCAAAAAATCACACGTTTCTTTTGGGATTACCACATGAATCACTGAGGGGTTGTAAGTGAAATAGTTATGCATTAATCGCACCAGTTGACCACTGCAATCTCTCATGGGAAGACTGGTTGAATCTGAGGCGGCGATCGCCAGGACAAATAGTCGCAGACAGACAGGCCCATTTTGTACATCATGTGCAGTAATTTGTCAAGTCCTGGGACGCGACGCATTTCCATGTGGTGCCCATTTATGTAAAGAGGCCAATGGATGAAATATTAAACAGATGAATAATGGAACAAACCATTCGACATCCAATTATTCTTCAACCATTTGTTGCATTGATTGTGCATTTTTTTGTTCACAGCACATTTAAAAGCATTTTAGCTTCCCTCCATCCTCAGACCCTGGCTGTTTTCCCTGGCCTGTGAGAAAAGTGACAGAGCAAGACTCATCCACTGGTGCTCAGAGGTCCCACTTGCAGCTCCACTATACTATACAGACAGTGAGGCAGGAACCCACTGGACAAAAGCTGGTTGAATCAACGTTGTTTCCACATCATTTCAACCCCAAAAAAATTATATGTGATGACGTTGAATCAACGTGGAAAACTGATTGGATTTGCAAAAAGTCATCAACATAAGGGAATTACGTATCTTTTTCACCCAACATTTAACCTAAATCCAATGACATTGTTTTGTTGATTTCACGTTGAATTCACGTTTGTTGACAACTCAACCAAATGTAAATCAAAACTAGACGTTGAACTTACATCTGTGCCCAGTGGGAGGTCTCAGTGCCTTCGTACCGTTGAGAAAGCACAAGGGTCATTAACGTCATTATTACACAAAGTAGTGTGTGGTGCAGAACAAGCCTCCCTCCTTTCATAGTAATTTTGTTTTTCGGCATTTCTCAACTGTCATATCTTGTTATTGCTGGAGGCGAGAGGAAGTGTTTGTCTCAAAAATGAGGCGCACAGGATTGTTTCCGAAGATGGGATGACGGGATGATGAGGGGTAAGAATCAAACTGTCAAATCTGTCTGTGAGGGACTGGCTACATCAGCTTTTCTGGTTCAGTCCTTGACGTGAGAAGGAGAGAGAGAACCTTTGATTGTGCATCTTAGATTTTTAAGTTCAGGCCATTTATACACAAACTGCGGTATATTGAATAACTGAGGATAGATCTGACTACGGCTTTTGTACTGAGTGTACTGCTACAATGAGAGTGGATTAATTTAGTCAGAAAAACACTGTGTGAAAACTCAACTCTCCCAGTGCTTGAAGAATGTTGATTTACCTTATCCCAGAGAACTCTGCATACTCCGGAGACCTGGATACCTGTACACCAGAGGAGGCTGGTAGGAGGAGCTATAGGAGGATGGGCTCATTTTAAGGGCTGGAATGGAATGGTACCAAACACATCAAACACATGGAAACAACGTGTTTGACTCCGTTCCATTGATTCTATTCCAGCCGTTACACTGAGCTATCCTTCTATAGCACCTCCCACCAGCCTCCTGTGCTGAACACGTGTGTTACCCAACAATGGAAGTATGGTGAATTTCACTGTATCATTTCTTGTACTCCCTAAGAATACTAACTCAAATGTTGCACAAGCAGTGAATAGACAGGTCTGTCTGTTGACGTCCTCTAAGTCCTGGCATAGAGAGACATAAAGTTACACAGGGTTACAGCTCTATTCCATGTTGCAAGGGCACTTGAACAGGACAAAAGTGGACAGCTTCTAAACCTTTGTGTTGATGTATTTATCTTCCCACATGTAGTTTCATGTTGTCACTGCTTCTGGCAGAAATCTGGTGACACAGGCCCTCAGAACACAATCAAAACAGTAAAGAACAAAACCATGTCTTCATGGCCTACATTCCTCAAATGATCCCCCAAAAAAAAAAAAAAAAACACAGCGTAGCCCTTTCCTGAAGTCAAATGACCAAGTGGCCTCATGGGTGGAATGTTAGTAATATTTTACATAATTTCAGAATTAATAAACATTTAAAAAAAGATTAAAGCCAAAAATCAGGTGTTTCTATGTCAAATGGTTTTGTTATATTTTAGTCTTTTGTAATGTACAGTACCAGTCAAACGTTTGGACACACCAACTCATTCAAGGGGTTTTTCTTTATTTTTACTATTTTCTACATTGTAGAATAATAGTGAAGACATCAAAACTATGAAATAACACATATGGAATCATGTAGTAACCAAAAAAGTGTTAAACAAATCAAAATATATTTTATATTTGAGATTCTATTTTATTTATGTATTTATTTGGTAGAGCATGGCGCTTGCAACGCCAGGGTTGTGGGTTCGTTTCCCACGTGGGGCCAGTATGAAAAATGTATGCACTCACTAACTGTAAGTCGCTCTGGATAAGAGCATCTGCTAAATGACTAAAATGTAAATGTGAAATTCTTCAAAGTAGCCACCCTTTGCCTTGATGACAGCTTTGCACACTCTTGGCATTTTCTCAACCAGCTTCATGAGGTACAGGTTAGTCGAGGTAATTTGTACATGTAGGTAGGGGTGGGCATTGCTCAGATCAGTCAGACTTTAAAGCGGGTCAGCGCTAAAGGTCAGAGAAACACCATGAAAGAAACTGTAAATGCTATCCCTCGTCGGAGACCTTTAGGAGCCCAATGTGAGAGAGGATCCTTCGAGAGCTAATTTCTGTTTGCGATGAATGCTGTTCATCGACTACAGTGCAGCGTAATGTCCGATCTGGCAATAGATGTCATTTAGCGGACGCTCTTATCCAGAGCGACTTACAGTTAGTGAGTGCATAATTTTTTTTTCCATACTGGCCCCCCGTGGGAATCAAACCCACAACCCTGGCGTTGCAAACGCCATGCTCTACCAACTGAGCTACATCCCTTCAATACAAACACTGTAAAATATGGAAAATGTGTATGGAAAATATCAAATAAAAACATAACCATTCGATCAGATCTTTTAAAGTTAGAGTGTAGCAATTATGTTTTTCATCAGTTGTTTTATGACTCTAAAACTTCATTAAATGTAACATAATTTAACCATAATTCATATACTATCTTAATCTATCAGGTAGATGGAGTTGACAGTTTATGGTTGTGACCATGGTGATTATTGTTTGTTTAAATCTATCAAAAGTAGAGCACTTTGCAGGCTATGAGTCGTCTTGTTGTACTACATGTAATGAGGACATTAATAAAGGGGTCCTTATGGTATAGCTGACTGTCCCGATCGTTGAGAGACGGGTCAGACCAAGGTGCAGCGTGGTATGCGAACATGTTTATTTAACTCAAATAATCATACAACAAAACAATAAACCAACGTAACGTGAAGTCCTAGGCTACACACGGAACAAGATCCCACAAACATAGTAGGCAACTGGGCTACCTAAGTATGATCCCCAATCAGAGACAACGAGCCACAGCTGCCTCTGATTGGGAACCATACCTGGCCAAACATAGAAATATAAATCCTAGATCATAAACATAGAAATAATAACATAGAACTTCCACACCCTGACTCCACTAACAAGAGTTCTATACGTCAGGGCGTGACACTGACCCTGTCCATTCCTGATTAATTTAGGATTTTAGACAAATCCGACAGAGTTGACCAAATCTCCGGAGACATCTTTTAGGAATCACAAATTTTGAGGGAAATATTCTTTAATGTCACAGAGGGCTATTGCAAGAAACTACATAAGATCATTTTCCAGTTAATATCCATTATTGCCAGTTTTTTTGAATTTTAAACACTTTTTGGAGAGTTTGAAATTGGGATCCTTTGCTCTGGATAAGGGCATTTCTGTATTTATTTATCTGTATATGCTATGTACTGTATGTATGTTGTGATGTCACGAGAGGCTACACAGCTTTCAGCGGGATTGCTCAAGTAGTGCAAGGAGACCAGGTTCAATCAAAACAAGGATTTTATTAAAGGTCTTGGGAAACTAACGAAAGGATAACACAATTCTGTTCTCTTGTGGCTCTTTAAGGGTTAACAGTTCAGGGATGTCTCTTCCACATCCAAAATCATAACTCTCACTCGCTCAAATAACTTTTCCCCAGTCTTACTGTATTCCACGTTGCAGCTAGTGGCCAACCCAGCAAAACGTCCTTCCAAATGTCCCACACGTATTTCCACAGGTGCATATATCCAAAGGTGAGTATTTCCCCAAAGGTAAGTATCTCCAAATCCTTATATTCCTCCTGGAAGTGGACGTGCAGCACTCTTGTCCTCCAGAGAGCCCAGGTTGGAGACTGTGTCTCTTCCCTTCCCAAACCTTCAGCTCATCAGCTCCTCATTTGTTTCAGCTGCGTGGGAAGATTGGCCATAGAGGGGTGGAGTTCCCGACCATACCAGCAGATGGAGCCATAGCTGTCTGGGTTTGCAGCCACCTCAGGGGGATGTAACGTCCCTCCAGGACACAGCCTCTCGTGACATCACACATCCCCCTCCTCGGGACCGACGTCCTCGTCGGGGTAAAGGCAGCGAAGAAGGCATCACGCCGGGAGAGGGCGTCCGCATTGCCGTGGTGCTTGCCAGACTGCTCTCTCTTCAACTCCTCCAACTCTAGGACCAGGGACTCAGCCTCCTGTTGTCTCTCCTTGAGTTTCTTACTGAACGCATCAGCCTTGGTTTTAGCAGAGTTTAGCTTCTGTTGAGCAGCTTTCAGTTCCTTCTCTCTCTCTGCCTCCGCATTCTTCATCTTGTTCTCCAACACCTTGTACTTCTCCTCTGCCTTCTTCTGGACCTCCTTACTCCTGCGCAGGGTCTCCTCACACTCCTCGATGGTCCTGCGCAGCCTCTCCAGCTCCTCCTGTTGCTTAGGGAAGGAGCTCTGTTGGAGTTTAGCCTGGAGGATATCTAACTCTTCTGTCTTCATGTCTAACTGTTGCTTTAACAAACGATACCTCTCAGCGGTCCCCTTCAGACCAGACAGTTCTTTGTCCAGATTCTGTAGCTCCGTCTCTGTGTCGGTCTGGGCACCTGCCATCCCTATCAGAGCCCGGGCGGGAGTGAGTAACTCGGAGGATTGCACCGGAGCCTTCCCAGGATGAGTCTTGCCTCTCCGTTTCCGAGGTACTCGGGTTATCCTCTCCTGAGACTCTCTCCAGAGTGGGTAAAAGGCTGGGCAGTCTCGTCCAATTAGGACAGGGACGGGGAGGGAATCAACCACCCCCGCCGTCGTGTGTATGGTTCCCCGTGTGCTGGTCATTGTAAGTTCAGTAATGGGGTATTCTCTGGTGTCCCCATGGACACAGGAAACTGGGAGGACTTTCCCCGGGGTCAGACACGTTGGGCCCACCAAATCCGTACGCACCAGGGTGGCCCGGCTACCAGAATCCAGTAAGGCCTCCACATCATGGTGATTCACAGTTACCGGGCAGGTGGGGGGTCGATCTGGGCCGCCATCTACGACTCCCAAGAGCGAGGCAACACGGTGTGTGGGTGCTGAGCTGGAGGACTCCGCAGTGGGCATAGGTTCATCGGCTGGTTTCCCACACTGCCAGGAGATATGTCCCATCTCCCCACACCGGTAACACTGTCGAGTTTCCCCCTCCTGGTGTACTCTTCTTGGACCCGCCTGGTTTCTGGCTCCCCCTGGAGCCGGGATAAGTCCTGACGTGGCTGGGTTCGAGACCTTGGGGGTCCTTTGGACGGGTTCTTCCCATTTGTGGTGGGGCCGCACTCCTGGGGTCTTTTCGGGAAGCATTCAGCATCTCCGCTGTGGCCTGGTACTTTTCCACAGCTTCCACGGTCAGATCAGCCGTGGTCAAGGCCTGTTGACTGATGAACCGTTTTGCCTCATAAGGCAGGGCGCGTAGGTAACGATCCACCACAACGGCCTCCACCACCGCCGCTGCTGTATTCCTCTGCGGATCCAGCCATTTCCTTGCGATTCGGACAAGTTCATGCATCTGCGCCCGAGGAGGTTGGTCTGGTTGGAAGGTCCAGCTGTGAAAGCGCTGGGCCATACCAAACTTTGTGAGTCCATATCTGCTGAGGATCTCAGACTTCAGGGCATCATAGTCAGTAACCTGGTCAGGGCCCAGGTCCCGGACAGCATTCAGCGATTCCCCGGTTAGAAAGGGGGCTAACAGACCAACCCACTGTTGCTTGGGCCAGGCTTCCCTAGTGGCCGTGGCCTCAAATGCATGCAGGTATGCCTCAATGTCATCGGTAGCTCCCATCTTAGATATAAAGTCACTTGCCTTTATTGGGCGGGTATTTTGGACAACCCTCTGTCTCTGCAACTGCAATTCCTCTGCCTTCAGAAGGTTGGCTTTCTTTTGCTCCTCCAAGAGAGCCACGTTTGCTTGCATCTGGGCGTGCTGGCCAGCAACAAGGGCTTTCAATATGTCCTCCATTTCAGTCGGCGGGGAGCCTACGGCCAACTTGGAAAACTGGGTGATCAAACCTTCGGTATCCTCCTCTGACATGCACTATTAACGCTTGAGCGTGCCCCGTATTCTCCACCATCTGTGATGTCACGAGAGGCTACACAGCTTTCAGCGGGATTGCTCAAGTAGTGCAAGGAGACCAGGTTCAATCAAAACAAGGATTTTATTAAAGGTCTTGGGAAACTAACGAAAGGATAACACAATTCTGTTCTCTTGTGGCTCTTTAAGGGTTAACAGTTCAGGGATGTCTCTTCCACATCCAAAATCATAACTCTCACTCGCTCAAATAACTTTTCCCCAGTCTTACTGTATTCCACGTTGCAGCTAGTGGCCAACCCAGCAAAACGTCCTTCCAAATGTCCCACACGTATTTCCACAGGTGCATATATCCAAAGGTGAGTATTTCCCCAAAGGTAAGTATCTCCAAATCCTTATATTCCTCCTGGAAGTGGACGTGCAGCACTCTTGTCCTCCAGAGAGCCCAGGTTGGAGACTGTGTCTCTTCCCTTCCCAAACCTTCAGCTCATCAGCTCCTCATTTGTTTCAGCTGCGTGGGAAGATTGGCCATAGAGGGGTGGAGTTCCCGACCATACCAGCAGATGGAGCCATAGCTGTCTGGGTTTGCAGCCACCTCAGGGGGATGTAACGTCCCTCCAGGTCACAGCCTCTCGTGACATCACAATGTATATTATTTTACTGCTCTAGGGATGTAATTATTGTTTGGATAACCTTATTTACTATTATGTATTGATTTTTACCTTACATTTTTTCACTCTTTATGCGATGTGCACTGCAGAGAACACTGGAAGAAGAATTATCACTGAATTATCACAGTGAATTATTGTAATGTTTGTTTATGTGTCAATTAATCCCATAAGGGATGGGGTTGCCAATTGGCGATTTGACAAAAAAATTATAGTTCAAAAAAATTAATTCATTCCAGGCATATGTAATGTGTAATATTGAAACAAATATTTTCCCTTATAAAATTCCCCTAAATGCAACAAAAAAATAATAATTATACTATAAAAAATAAAGTTACCCTCCCGGACAAGGATTGTCCCGACTTTCAATAATCTCTGAGCTAATTTCCTGCTATTCTAGACATTTTACCATAAAGCTGAGAGAAAATCTTGCAGTTTTAAAGCTAATTTCCTGTCATTCTTAAAATTTCATTCATGGCTAATGACGTGTCCATATGTTAACTGGGGCCCGATTTCTGGGGAGACCCCAACCAAAGCTTGTGGGCTGCAGGGGTGTGTGCTACGCCAGTGGACCCTGGGACTGAACACCTCCCTCTGCAACTGGATCCTGCATCGGGACCCTGGGACTGAACACCCTCCTCTGCAACTGGATCCTGCTCGGGACCCTGGGACTGAACACCCTCCTCTGCAACTGGATCCTGCTCGGGACCCTGGGACTGAACACCCTCCTCTGCAACTGGATCCTGCTCTGGACCCTGGGACTGAACACCCTCCTCTGCAACTGGATCCTGCGCAGGACCCAGGGACTGAACACCTCCCTTTGCAACTGGATCCTGCTCGGGACCCAGGGACTGAACACCTCCCTCTGCAACTGGATCCTGCTCGGGACCCTGGGACTGAACACCTCCCTCTCCATCTGGATCCTGCCAGAATCTGATAATGAATAATGTGGCTGTTGAGCAAGTGGAGGAGACTAAATTACTTGGTGTTACCTTGAATTGTAAGCTGTCATGGTCTAAACATATTGATTCAATGATTGTAAAGATGGGGAGATGTCTGTCCATGATAAAGAGATGCTCTGCTTTTTTGACACCACACTCCACAAAGCAAGTCTTGCAGGCTCTAGTTTTATCTTATCTTGATTATTGTCCAGTCATATGGTCAGGTGCTGCAAAGAAGGACCCAGAAAAACTGTAGCTAGCCCAGAACAGAGTGGCATGTCTTTCTCTTCATTGTAATCAGTGGGCTAACATCAATACTATGCATGCCAGTCTTTCTTGGCTAAAAGTAGAGGAGAGACTGACTGCATTGCTTCTTGTTTTATAAGAAACATTAATGTGTTGAATATTCTAAATTGTTTGCACAGTCAACTTACACACAGCGTTGACACACACACTTACCCCACCAGACATGCCACCAGGGGTCTTTTCACAGTCCTTAAATCCAGAATGAATTAAACGAAACATACAGTATTATATAGAGCCATGATTACATGGAACTCCCTTCCATCTCATATTGCTCAAGTGAACAGCAAACCTGGCTTTATAAAACAAAAACAGGAACACCTCACGGCACAACACCTCTCCCCTATTTGACCTAGATATTTTAAGTGTATGTACTGATAGATGCTACTGCATGTAAGTGTAGTACATGGAAATGTGACATGATACATGTACTGTAGATCTAGAATAGTAGGCCTGTCTGTGTTTTATCTCAGTATTGAGTCAGTACAGAACTTTTTAGTTATATTTGTCTTGTTTTAAATTATTTTAGTTCCATCCTTAAATTGTTATTGTCTATTCATGTTCCGTATTATGTCACGTTTCATGTTCTGTACGGACCCCAGGAAGAGTAGCTGCTGCTGCCATCGCAACAGCTAATGGGGATCCTAACAAAATACCAAATACCAAATGCTGGACTTCCTGACGGGCCGACCCCAGGTGGTGAGGGAAAGGCAACAACACCTCCGCCACACTGACCCTGAACACGGGGTCCCCCCAGGGGCGTGTGCTTAGCCACATCCTGTACTCCCATGACTGCGTGGCCGCGCACGTCTCCAACTCAATCATCAAGTTTGCTGACGACACGGCGGTGGTAGTCGATGATCACCGACGTCGATGAGACCACCTATAGGGAGGAGGTCAGAGACCTGGCAGTGTGGTGCCAGGACAACAACCTCTCCCTCTCAACGTCAGTAAGACCAAGGAGCTGATGGTGGACTACAGGTAAACAAGCTCCTCGGCGGTGTCCACATCACTGAGGACATAACATGGTCCTCCCGCACCAGCATAGTTGTGAAGAAGGTGGTGAAAGCATTTCGACTGGTTGTATCACCGCCTGGTATGGCAACTGCACTGCACTCGAATCGCAAGGCCCTACATAGGGTGGTGCGCACAGCCCAACGCATCAATGGTGGCGAGCTCCCAGCCATCCAGGACATTGATGCCAGGCGGTGTCTGAGAAAGGCCCGAGAAATGATCATAGACTCCAGTCACCTGAGCCATGGACCGTTCTCTCTGCTCCCGTCCGGCATTACTGGAGCATCAGGTCTTGGACCAACAGGCTCTGAGACAGCTTATTTCCCCAGGCCATAAGACTGTTGAATAGCTAACTACCACTGCCCTCCCTCTTTCCCACTGACTATCTGCACTGACTACCTGAACTGACTACCTGAACTGACTCTATGCTCTTCCTCAGGTCTCTACCCACTAAGGCACACACACCTACACTAACGCTCTCACACACACACACACACACACACACACACACACACACACACACACACACACACACACACACACACACACACACACACACACACACACACACCTCCATGGACACACCCACTCACTACATACGCTACTGCTATAGTGATTATAGTGATTATTAGTACCGTTAGTATTTATCCTGCTATCAGCCCCTTTTTGTTTACATTTCCAGTACATACCTACCTCAATCACTCCAGTACATACCTACCTCAATCACTCCAGTACATACCTACCTCAATCACTCCAGTACATACCTACCTCAACCACTCCAGTACATACCTACCTCAATCACTCCAGTACATACCTACCTCAACCACTCCAGTACATACCTACCCCAATCACTCCACTACATACCTACCTCAACCACTCCAGTACACACCTACCTCAATCACTCCAGTACATACCTACCTCAATCACTCCAGTACATACCTACCTCAACCACTCCAGTACATACCTACCTCAATCACTCCAGTACATACCTACCTCAACCACTCCAGTACATACCTACCCCAATCACTCCAGTACATACCTACCTCTATCACTCCAGTACACACCTACCTCAATCACTCCAGTACACACCTACCTCAATCACTCCAGTACACACCTACCTCAATCACTCCAGTACATACCTACCTCAATCACTCCAGTACATACCTACCTCAATCACTCCAGTACATACCTACCTCAATCACTCCAGTTCATACCTACCTCAATCACTCCAGTACATACCTACCCCAATCACTCCACTACATACCTACCTCTATCATTCCAGTACATACCTATATCAAACACTCCAGTTCATACCTACCTCAATCACTCCAGTTCATACCTACCTCAATCACTCCACTACATACCTACCTCTATCATTCCAGTACATACCTACCTCAAACACTCCAGTACATACCTACCTCAATCACTCCACTACATACCTACCTTTATCATTCCAGTACATACCTACCTCAATCACTCCAGTACATACCTACCTCAATCACTCCAGTTCATACCTACCTCAATCACTCCAGTACATACCTACCTCAATCACCACTACATACCTACCTCTATCATTCCAGTACATACCTACCTCAAACACTCCAGTTCATACCTACCTCAATCACTCCAGTTCATACCTACCTCAATCACTCCACTACATACCTACCTCTATCATTCCAGTACATACCTACCTCAAACACTCCAGTACATACCTACCTCAATCACTCCACTACATACCTACCTTTATCATTCCAGTACATACATACCTCAATCACTCCAGTACATACCTACCTCAATCACTCCAGTACATACCTACCTCAATCACTCCAGTACATACCTACCTCAATCACTCCACTACATACCTACCTCTATCATTCCAGTACATACCTACCTCAAACACTCCAGTTCATACCTACCTCAATCACTCCAGTACATACCTACCTCAATCACTCCACTACATACCTGCCTCTATCATTCCAGTACATACCTACCTCAAACACTCCAGTTCATACCTACCTCAATCACTCCAGTACATACCTACCTCAATCACTCCACTACATACCTGCCTCTATCATTCCAGTACATACCTACCTCAAACACTCCAGTACAAACCTACCTCAATCACTCCACTACATACCTACCTCTATCATTCCAGTACATACCTACCTCAAACACTCCAGTACATACCTACCTCAATCACTCCACTACATACCTACCTCTATCATTCCAGCACATACCTACCTCAATCACTCCAGTACATACCTACCTCAATCACTCCACTACATACCTGCCTCTATCATTCCAGTACATACCTACCTCAAACACTCCAGTTCATACCTACCTCAATCACTCCAGTACATACCTACCTCAATCACTCCACTACATACCTGCCTCTATCATTCCAGTACATACCTACCTCAAACACTCCAGTACAAACCAACCTCAATCACTCCACTACATACCTACCTCTATCATTCCAGTACATACCTACCTCAAACACTCCAGTACATACCTACCTCAATCACTCCACTACATACCTACCTTTATCATTCCAGTACATACATACCTCAATCACTCCAGTACATACCTACCTCAATCACTCCAGTACATACCTACCTCAATCACTCCAGTACATACCTACCTCAATCACTCCACTACATACCTACCTCAATCATTCCAGTACATACCTACCTCAAACACTCCAGTTCATACCTACCTCAAGCACTCCAGTACATACCTACCTCAATCACTCCACTACATACCTGCCTCTATCATTCCAGTACATACCTACCTCAAACACTCCAGTTCATACCTACCTCAATCACTCCAGTACATACCTACCTCAATCACTCCACTACATACCTGCCTCTATCATTCCAGTACATACCTACCTCAAACACTCCAGTACAAACCTACCTCAATCACTCCACTACATACCTACCTCTATCATTCCAGTACATACCTACCTCAAACACTCCAGTACATACCTACCTCAATCACTCCACTACATACCTACCTCTATCATTCCAGCACATACCTACCTCAAACACTCCAGTACATACCTACCTCAATCACTCCACTACATACCTACCTCTATCATTCCAGTACATTCCTACCTCAATCACTCCAGTATCCCTGCACATTTTAATCATGGTACTGACCTGTGTATAACTGTATTCTGTTTTTGTGTTTTTCTTCTGTTTCTCCTGTGTTTTTCTGATCTATATTATTACTTCATTGTTGTTTTATTCATACTTTTTATTCTGCATTGTCACGTGCACATCCTGTGTGATAATACAACTTTATCCTGTGTGTGTGATATTTCCCTTGAACTACTTAACACCCCCAGAACATACTGACCTCCATCCTCCTTGTTACTGCTGCATCAGAGAGGGAAGACAGTGTCCTTACCGTAGAGCGTAGAGATGTCAAATGACTCTGCTGATTGAAGAAGACTGGGATGGCTTCGTCACCAATCATGGCAGAGAGGAAGTAGAGGAGAACAGAAAGTCACCTCATGAGACAATATCACTGAGTCAGCCAATGAGTGACAGACCTTGGGTTCTCGGGTGCAACATGTTTTCTGATATTTCTTCTCATATTTATTTCCTGCAGGAAATACACAACGTTCAACCTGCTATTAAGAGTTATTCCCTTGTACAATGAAAGTGATTGTGATGGCAGTATGAGTCGGTCATTGTATTGTGGTAATGTGAACACTTTCAGTAATTAAAGTTCCTCAATAGATGTCACAGCTGTTGTGCTGCCATGCACAAACAAAATTTAAGCTTAAGACAACATGCCAGGAAAACCACTCTCCGTCTCTTTGTTAATCTATATTTTGATTCTATGTCCATGAGAAGGAAGACTATGATTCATGTCCTCCCCCATAATAAGAGGGAACCTGATTAAGTAAAAGCATGCTGATTTACAGGTTTAAAAAAAAAAAAACTGCGTGGATTTCTAAACCAAGATGTGGGGGTGAACACAAGATTACATTAAACTCCTGGTTTAGATAGGACTCCATGGGCTACTTTGAAATTACGGCTCATCGGCTTTTTGTCCTTAAATCATATATAATTCCTTTTATTTAGGTTGTCATGGCAACTGTGGAACTCTTTGTAGCTATTTTTTAGTTTCTCCGGGGGGGGGGGGAGAGGGGGGGGGGGGGGGTGTAATGACACTCAGCTTTATAGCACCACAAACACACTGTGCAGAGCTGGAGCATAAACACGGTGCACCCTGGGCTATGCGACACACAGAAAAACTGCCATGCGTAGACGTAGAGGAGGCAGAGGAGGATCAAAATTAGATAAAGACATCATGACAGACAGATGATGTGATGACTTGCTAATGAAGTCCGTACAATCAGACCAGAACCTGCAGTTTTGCAAACACAGCATGCAGTTGGTAGCTAGGGTAACTCTTTTGAGGGTTCTGTTCTTTCATCTTTGAATTTTCTCTGAGATGCTTGGCAAGCAACCAGCACTAGAGGGTAGTATGATATGTTACGTTTCGTATGATATGTATTAATTTTGGGATGTCCATCATCCATTTCATATGATATGTTACGATTGACAATTCGTATGATATGTTACAAATTGCAATACGTACAATATGTTACGCAATATTTATGATATGTCAAGAATTCCAATTTGTTGTTGCTAACGTTAGCTAGGCGACTAATGCTAACGTTAGCTAGGTGGCTAAGGTTAGCTAGAATAAGGGTTAGGGTTAGGGGTTAAGGTTAAGGTTAGGGTTAGGAGTTAGGGGAAGGTTTAGCTAACATGCTAAGTAGTTGCATAGTAGCTAAAAAGTAGTAAGTAGTTGCAAAGTTGCTAAAATGATAAACTTGTCCATGATGAGATTCGAACACTTAACCTTAGGGTTGCTAGACGTTCGTGTTATACACCCACCCATCCACCCTGCTTTAGCTTTAGCCTTAAGTAACCTTCTGTCTTGTTTACATTACATTTGAGTCACATAGCAGATGCTCTTATCCAGAGCGCCTTACAGTTAGTGAGTGCATACATTTTTTGATTTTAGATTTTAGTCATTTAGCAGACGCTCTTATCCAGAGCGACTTACAGGAGCAATTAGGGTTAAGTGCCTTGCTTAAGGGCACATCGACAGATTTTTCACCTAGTCGGCTCGGGGATTAGAACCAGCGACCTTTCGGTTACTGGCACAACGCTCTTACCCACTAAGCTACCTGCCACCCCGGGGGAATCAAACCCACAACCCTGCCGTTGCAAGCGCCATGCTCTACCAACTGAGCTACATGGGACATACAACAGTATTAACATTAACATACACTGTAGGGACTCCGGAGGACATTTTGGTGGGTAGTCAACAGTCCCCCATCTACCCCTTGAGTCTTGTGTAACCATACCAAACGTAACATCCTACTAATTTGAGTGCGCCGGATTTACTTTTACTACAGTGCCTTCGGAAAGTATTCAGACCCCTTGACTCTTTCCACATTTTGTTATGTTACAGCCTTTTTCTAAAATAGATTAAATTGTAGTTTTTTTCCCTCATTAATCTAAACACAATACCCCATATTGACAAAGCAAAAACAGGTTTTTAGAATCTTTTGCTAATTTATCAAAAATAAAAAACGGAAATATCACATTTACATACAGTGGGGGAAAAAAGTATTTAGTCAGCCACCAATTGTGCAAGTTCTCCTACTTAAAAAGATGAGAGAGGCCTGTAATTTTCATCATAGGTACACGTCAACTATGACAGACAAAATGAGGAAAGAAAATCCAGAGAATCACATTGTAAGATTTTTAATGAATTTATTTGCAAATTATATGGTGGAAAATAAGTTTGGTCAATAACAAAAGTTTCTCAATACTTTGTTATATACCCTTTGTTGGCAATGACACAGGTCAAACGTTTTCTGTAAGTCTTCACAAGGTTTTCACACACTGTTGCTGGTATTTTGGCCCATTCCTCCATGCAGATCTCCTCTAGAGCAGTGATGTTTTGGGTCTGTCGCTGGGCAACACGGACTTTCAACTCCCTCCAAAGATTTTCTATGGGGTTGAGATCTGGAGACTGGCTAGGCCACTCCAGGACCTTTGAAATGCTTCTTACGAAGCCACTCCTTCGTTGCCCGGGCGGTGTGTTTGGGATCATTGTCATGCTGAAAGACCCAGCCACGTTTCATCTTCAATGCCCTTGCTGATGGAAGGAGGTTTTCACTCAAAATCTCACGATACATGGCCCCATTCATTCTTTCCTTTACACGGAACAGTCGTCCTGGTCCCTTTGCAGAAAAACAGCCCCAAAGCATGATGTTTCCACCCCCATGCTTCACAGTAGGTATGGTGTTCTTTGGATGCAACTCAGCATTCTTTGTCCTCCAAACACGACGAGTTGAGTTTTTACCAAAAAGTTATATTTTGGTTTCATCTGACCATATGACATTCTCCCAATCCTCTTCTGGATCATCCAAATGCACTCTAGCAAACTTCAGACGGGCCTGGACATGTACTGGCTTAAGCAGGGGGAGAGGTCTGGCGGCTGGCGGCATAGTGTGTTACTGATGGTAGGCTTTGTTACTTTGGTCCCAGCTCTCTGCAGGTCATTCACTAGGTCCCCCCGTGTGGTTCTGGGATTTTTGCTCACCGTTCTTGTGATCATTTTGACCCCACGGGGTGAGATCTTGCGTGGAGCCCCAGATCGAGGGAGATTATCAGTGGTCTTGTATGTCTTCCATTTCCTAATAATTGCTCCCACAGTTGTTTTCTTCAAACCAAGCTGCTTACCTATTGCAGATTCAGTCATCCCAGCCTGGTGCAGGTCTTCAATTTTGTTTCTGGTGTCCTTTGACAGCTCTTTGGTCTTGGCCATAGTGGAGCTTTGAGTGTGACTGTTTGAGGTTGTGGACAGGTGTCTTTTATACTGATAACAAGTTCAAACAGGTGCCATTAATACAGGTAACGAGTGGAGGACAGAGGAGCCTCTTAAAGAAGAAGTTACAGGTCTGTGAGAGCCAGAAATCTTGCTTGTTTGTAGGTGACCAAATACTTATTTTCCACCATAATTTGCAAATAAATTCATAAAAAATCCTACAATGTGATTTTCTGGATTTTTTTTCTCAATTTGTCTGTCATAGTTGACGTGTACCTATGATGAAAATTACAGGCCTCTCTCATCTTTTTAAGTGGGAGAACTTGCACAATTGGTGGCTGACTAAATACTTTTTTTCCCCACTGTAAGTATTCAGACCCTTTACTCAGTACTTTGTTGAAGCACCTTTGGCAGCGATTACAGCGTCGAGTCTTCTTGGGTATGACGCTACAAGCTTGGCACATCTGTATTTGGGGAGTTTCTCCCATTCTTTAAGTCTGGGCTCTGGCTGGACCACTCAAGGACATTCAGAGACTTGTCCCGAAGCCACTCCTGCGTCTTGGCTGTGTGCTTAGGGTCGTTGTCCTGTTGGGAGGTGAACCTTCGCTCCAGTCTGAGGTTCTGAGCGCTCTGGAGCAGTTTTTCATCAAGGATCTCTCTGTACTTTGCTCTGTTCATCTTTGCCTTGATTCTGACTAGTCTCCCAGTCCCTGTCGCTGAAAAACAACCCCACAGCATGATGCTGCCACCACCATGCTTCACTGTAGGGATGGTGCCAGGTTTCCTCCAGACATGACACTTGGCATTCAGGCCAAAGAGTTCAATCTTGGTTTCATCAGACCAGAGAATCTTGTTTCTCATGGTCTGAGAGTCTTTAGGTGCCTTTTGGCAAACTCCAAGCGGGCTGTCTTGTGCCTTCTACTGAGTAGTGGCTTCCGTCTGGCCACTTTACCATAAAGGCCTGATTGGTGGAGTGCTGCAGAGATGATTGTCCTTCTGGAAGGTTCTCCCATCTCCACAGACGAACTCTAGAGCTCTGTCAGAGTGACCATCGGGTTCTTGCTAACCTTCCTGCCCAAGGCCCTTCTCCCCCGATTGCTCAGTTTGGCCAGGCAGCCAGCTCTAGGAAGAGTCTTGGTGGTTCCAAACTTCTTCCATTTAAGAATGATGGAGGCCACTGTGTTCTTGGGGACCTTCAATGCTGCAGACATTTTTTGGTGCCATTCCCCAGATCTGTGCCTCGACACAATCCTGTCTCGGAGGTCTACGGACAATTCCTTCGACCTCATGGCTTGGTTTTTGCTCTGACATGCACTGTCAACTGTGGGATCTTATATAGACAGGTGTTTGCCTTTCCAAATCATGTCCAATCAATTTAATTTAACCCAGGTGGACTCCAATCAAGTTGTAGTAACATCTCAAGGATGATCAATGGAAACAGGATGCACCTGAACTCAATTTCGAGCCTCATAGCAAAGGGTCTGAATACTTATGTAAATAAGGTTTTTTAATTTTAATACATTCGCACATTTTTCTAAAACCCTGTTTTCGCTTTGTCATTATGGGGTATTCTGTGTAGATTGCTGAGGATTGTTAAAAAATATATATATTTTAGAATAAGGCTGTAACGTAACAAAATGTGGAAAAAGTCAAGGGGTCTGAATACTTTCCGAAGGCGCTGTATGTTATATCTAGTCTACGAGACCAGGCTGTGACAAGAGGAATCACACTGCCCTAAGTGAATCTGGCAGCCAGAACTGAGGCACCCCAGACACAGAGTTTCTAAACCCAGAGGCGCAACATCGCAAGACTTATGGGAACGTTTGTGAAACAGACCAAGCAGACCAGGCCGGGGTTTGGGGTTTGAGAAGTCAATGAGAGAAGTGAAAAGTTATTTCTCAGTTGTTAATTTTCTCGAAAATCTAAAGGCACAACCTAGATTGGAGCCAATGAACACGGTATTACTCCAACCTCATGAAAGTGACAAACTGACACATTTTGCATTTTCGTCAAAAACAACTTTTATATCGAAGTTTGTGCCTTTGATTTGACGTTGTTTCTGCGTCTGAGCTTAGCTAGCCAACGTCGCCATGACTTCACCTACAAGTGTGATGTGGTATTTATATAGGAGAAGCCGTTTCTGCCTATCTTCAAACTGTACTGTCTTTGCCCCATCGCAACATAATGGACCCTCTGGGGCACACATTGTTTGAAATTGACGTGGAACCAACATGGAATAGACATTGAATTGACGTCTGTGCCCAGTGGGGAAGCCTAATTAAAACGGTAATGGAGTCAGCAGTTTTATGCTGGAGATAAGATATCAGTCATCTAAAAACTCAATTACTGTAATTCAATGGAAGCTGCTTTTAGTGATGGATCACAGAAGAAAACAAGAGCAGATGGGAAAATATTTTTGAGTGTGTATACCGTGTGTTTTTTTGTGTACGTATGTGCACGCATACGTGTGTGTTATCAGACAAACAACAGAAATATTTAGGACAGCCTCTGTAGTGGTAGCTTTTTAACTGCTTCCTTTGCCTATTATAACCAAAAGCTGTAGTGCTGACTCTGAAGTTCCTCCCCCTGTCAGCCATTTTGCAGAGAATAAAGCAAGGCTGAAATATGTAGCTTAGGGGGTGGTTAGCTTCAGCACAGGAGGGGGACCTTGAAAGTAGAGAGGAGAGTAGTTCAGACAGTGGCGGACTGGGATTTTATCCACACCAGCCCACTTCACTGTACCAATGACTGGCGAGACATCGTCGTCCTCCTCTTTTTTTAACCAGCTCATGTTTAAAACAAATACAATATGTAAAAACACAAAAACACCACTGTTTAGGGCAAAAGGTATCCTAGTGGTTAAAAGCATTGGGCCAGAAACCAAAAGGTCGCTGGTTTGAATCGCCGACTAGGTGAAAGGTCTGTCGATGTGCCCTTGAACAAGGCATTAAACCCTAATTGCTCCTGTATGTCGCTCTGGATAAGAGCGTCTGCTAAATGACTAAAATGTAAACTCACCACTTGTACTCCTGAGTGGCGCAGTGGTCTAAGGCACTGCATCGCAGTGCTAACTGTGCCATTAGAGATCCTGGTTTGAATCCAGGCTCTGTCGCAGCCGGCCGCGACCGGGAGACTCATGGGCGGCGCACAATTGGGTAGGGGAGGGAATGGCTGGCAGGGATGTAGCTCAGTTGATAGAGCATGGCGTTTGCAACGCCAGGGTTGTGGGTTTGATTCCCACGGGGGGCCAGTATAAAAAATAATATGTAAGTTGCTCTGCTGTCACTGTGCTTCTTCTTGTTGTCTGTCTGCCTGTCTGTCTGTCTGCTTAAGCCTTATACATTATAAACGACAAGCTAACGACTTAGGATATATATATTGTCATGAATTTTGGGTTGACAATTAGACTTTGCTATTGAATTTTGAAATGTTATACGATCGGAACAAATTTTTATCTCGAGCGCATGGGGGTAGAGGGGAGTGGCTTGCTCATCACTGCAGCAGGCCCCAGCAAAACAGGCACAGGGGCAGGGTAGAAACTTTAATTACAGGAATCGTAAGGATAATGCACTTTACTGTTTGACCAAATCATAGTTTTAGCCGCCCAAAAAATAGGACATTTTGAGTTAGGTGACAACATAGAATGTGCTCTTTCTGCATTTACTGGCACCCTTTCCGAGTGGGAACAGGTCTCTTTGCTGATGCCGCATTGGACTTTGAATGTGAGTTTGCTTGACCTCAACTCAGCCTAAAAGCAAACAGGGCCAGCCCATCTTGGTAGGGGGGCTGACCAATGCCCACTGACCAGCCAAAGGCTCATAGATTAATATAACAGAGAAGTTGTGTAAAAATTATAAAATAAAACTTAACTTAAACTTAAAACCCGTCAACTTTCTATTTTATTTTTATTTTTTATATATAAAACAAAATATTTTTGTGTGTGTCCATTTCGACCAGCCCACCCAACAAAAAAATGGTCCAGACTATTTGGCATTTGTCAGAATTGCCAGATGGCCAATCCGCCCCTGGGTTCAGAACTGTTTTGGATATCCTCAGACAATCCTCGTCTTTCTTCTGCTCTATCAGTAAATCACTCATCTAACTAAAGAGCCTTCTCTTCTTCAGGATGCTTCACTCTGAGCACCAGCACAGAGATGTAACAGAGTTGTTCCTTATACTCACCAGCAAAAAATAACCAATGTCCAGATATATTCAGCTGATGGCCTCGATACAAAATCGCACGTTGGTTAAGGGCTTGTAAGTAAGCATACCTGTTGTATTTGGCGCATGTGACAAATAAAATTATATTTGATTTGATTTGAGGAGCTCGTTAGCAAAGGGAGTGTACAAAAACAAAACAAAAGATACAACAAAATATTTTACAAATTTGCCATGACCCGTACAAATGTTATAGGAGGTGGATATGTAAACACAGCTAGAGTCAACCTCACAGCTCTCCATTCCAGACTTATGCTGTGGTTGCAAGTTGAGTAATAATTCATAAATTAATGTGATGAATAATTTGTAATATGACGATTAATAATGGTTTTCCCGCTGAAAGTTGGAGATGGTTGGGACTGTTTTAAAGATGGTCATGCAAAGGATCATGTAGTTATTTGATTTAGAATTTTAGAACCCCTTTAGGGACAAAAATAATAATTAAAAAATGATTTGAATTTGGCCTCACCGCTATTAACCGCTATTAGCCCAAACGCATTGAATAACAGATTCATACATTGGAAAAACAGATAGTCAAAAAATAAATCAAAAGGAAGTTTGTTCTAAAGTGTCTGTCCTATATCTGAGAGATAAGAAAAAAAATTGTAAAAATAAATGACCATATTTAACCCCTTTTTTGGGGCACTAAACTACTTCCATATATACTTCCATAAATGTTTTAAGCTGGTACCGAGTCTCATGAGGCTTGTGGGCGTCCTAGAGCAAAACAGGTGTGTATTAGTGTATTTGTATTTTACGTTTATCAAGGATCTCCATTAGCTACTCTTCCTTTGGTCCAGCAACATTAAGGCAGTTATATACAATAAAAAATATTACATGACAATATTACATGACATTACATTTCATAACACTGTTCACAACACATTAAGTGTGTAGCCCAAACTGTTCGGATGTACAGACAGACAGAAGTAGGCAGATCGGCGGTACCGACTTCAGACGAGCCCCGTGACGTTTGTGGGGGTCGTAGAGCACAATGGAGAACACCATCGTGTTCGGGAGAGGCTCATCTTTCCACAGAGGGGTCATATATTTGTATGCCAAACCGTTCGGACGCTACAGACGTTTTCGTGAGAAGACCGATTTTTGGGATGTCTCATGGTCTGACAAACACCACTGTAGCTCGGACACCTTCCACCGCAGATGCGGAAGGCCACCATTGGCGGATGCAGTTGATTGAGACCCAGTCCATGCAATAGAACAGATATCTGTAGCTTAAACAGACAAACTGTGATGGGGATGTTTTTATTATGCTAATTAGATGTACACGGGTCGAGGACATTCAGTCTAGGGGGTTATTAAACGAGGAGCATGCCCAATACACCATTATGTTTTCAAAAGTAAAATGTGTCATCAATGATAACTCATCACTATCATCAATATTAACTTTAAAATAGGTTGGTGAACTAAACGTAATGTTTGGGTATACCTGAATTGGGCCGTTCTGGCTTCCTTTACTAAGGCTGACTTACTTTGCTTTGACTTAGTATACCTGTATATTGGAGGTTGTGTATTGGAGGTTGTGTATTGGATGTTGTGTATTGGAGGTTGTTTATTGAATGTTGTGTATTGAATGTTGTGTATTGAATGTTGTATGTTGGGGGTTGGATGTTGGATGTTGTGTATTTGAGGTTATGTATTGGATGTTGTGTATTGAATGTTGTCTGTTGGGGGTTGGATGTTGGATGTTGTGTATTGGTTATTGTATGTTGGATGTTGTATATTGGATGTTGTGTATTGAATGTTATTGTGGAGAGAGCAGACCAGGAAGTGTAGTCAGTCCACAATGCGGATAAGCCAGTCAGCAGGGGTGTCCTGTGAAATGCACACTTTGTCTCAGTAAAGCACCATCAAACATTGAAATGCATCCTTGAATTAATATTCAAACAATGCTCTTTGTCAGCCATCCAAACTAAATCTAATTGCTGATGGCACAGCATTAATAGTTCGGGAAGGAACTATTTAATAATGGTGTTATTACAATTATTTGTGCTCTTTTTTAAATACTGACTATTCAATATGCACTCACTTTTCAATACTTTTGTATTTTATGAGCATGATTGAAATGCTTATTGTTAAATTTAACTTATAACTGTAATTATGTTTTACATTGTGTCGTAGTGTCAACTCAGAAGGACAATGAGAAGTAAACATCTGTGACTGAAAATGCTTTGATCTGCTTTGAAAATTTGCAATACGACTCCCAGTCACGTGTTCAATGGAGTGGAACTCAAAAGGTAACTAATTGCAATGTTTACACTATTCTGGAGCGCACACTTCCTTTCGCTGCCAAAAATCATTTCGCGTTTTCCAGTCTGTTGAGCTCGCTTTCCTCTACATATGGCAGACAGCGTTCAGTTCTGCCGTGCAGTCTGTTCAAAGGGGCGGCCAGCCAAGGAAGACCTCAGAGAGAGAGGGGGGAGAGCCAGACAGGGAAGACCTCAGAGAAAGAGAGAGGGGGGAGGGGACGGACAGCCAGGGAAGACCTCAGAGAGAGTGAGAGGGGAGGGGACGGACAGCCAGGGAAGATAAATATAACATATAAATTTGGAACATATCACAACCTTAAGCTAGGTTGATGATGACCCCAGTCCTAACCCACTGGGCACGCACTGGTTGAATTAACGTTGTTCCCACGTAACTTCAACGAAATTACTTGAACCAACGTGGAATAGAAGTTGAATTGATGTCTGTGGCCAGTGGTAAGGGACCCTGGGGTGGTTTTGAGTTTCTTCTTGCTCAGCACTCAAATATCTGACCAAGCAGTTTTCTGAATACTGGAATTTGCCAGGGATGTGGTTGCTTATTAAGGTCTTACTACACTCCCATTAAGGGTCGCAGCACATGAGACCTGAACAGGTCATCACTTTCTTTTGAACCTAGTTCCAGATGAATACACGGGGTATTCATCTGGAACTAGGTTCAAAAGAAAGTGATGTAAAACATCATGCTCATGTTCTAACATGCCTAAAAAGCAGACATACACTACATGACCAAAAGTATGTGGACACCTGCTCGTCGAACATCTCATTTCAAAATCATGGGCATTAATATGGAGTTGGTCCCCCCTTTGCTGCTATAGAAGCCTCCACTCTTCTGGGAAGGCTTTCCACTAGATGTTGGAACATTGCTGCGGGGACTTGCTTCCATTCAGCCACAAGAGCATTAGTGAGGTCGGGCACTGACGTTGGGCGATTAAGACTGGCTCGCAGTCGGCGTTCCAATTCATCCCAAAGGTGTTCGATGGGGTTGAGGTCAGGGCTCTGTGCAGGCCAGTCAAGTTCTTCCCCACCGATCTCGACAAACCATTTCTGTATGGACCTCGCTTTGTGCACGGGGGTATTGTCATGCTGAAACAGGAAAGGGCCTTCCCCAAACTGTGGCCACAAAGTTGAAAGCACAGAAGCGTCTAGAATGTCATTGTATGCTGTAGCGTTAAGATTTCCCTTCACTGGAACTAAGGGACCTAGCCCGAACCATGAAAAACAGCCCCAGCAACAGGTGTGACTGAAATAGAAGAATCCACTAATTTGAAAGGGTGTCCACATACTTTTGTATATATAGTGCATGTATCCAAAGGTGACTCTGTGTATACACCAGCTTATGAGTTTCACTCCGGCCTTCATAATACAGGGGTTTATGGTACGCTGCTCATTGGCACACTGTGTAGGTCATCGCTGTTTTGTTAAATACACATGGAACCCAGGCTGCTCACAGTGGTGCCCCAACTCATTAGAGGAGACCAAGATCAGTCGGTGTCACACGACACATCACGGTGCTCCCCTGACGCTCCTGTCTGTCTCTGACCTGTTTCATCACGTCACATTCAGGTGGTTACGCAATCTGTAAAACTTACTTTCAGGGGTCTTTTTGGGCCTAGGTCTCCCAAAAAATTGTATTAATCAACATTTAATCAAACGTAATTAGATTTCATTTTACGCTAAAATCTCTCCATGACAGGCATCCGTCGCGAGGATACTGAAGTACTTACTGAATACAAACTCGCTACTTTCCCTTACTGTATAAATGAGGTTTAACTACTCTTTTCTTACATTTTACATTTACATTTTAGTCATTTAGCAGACGCTCTTATCCAGAGCGACTTACAGTTAGTTCTTCAGAGGAGTCGTCGCGTGAACAGTCGCTCTAGAATTGAATGTCTTAGGGTAATTTCACACAAGTATGATTTCTCCCTCCCAAAGCCATAATCTTGTTGCAGCCATGCAGGATGCCTGTGCCTCTATATGACTTAGTAGGCAGAGCGGAAAGGTATGGTGCTATTCTGCTGACAGAATCAAATAGCGGATCAAAGCTGGATTCGTCCTCAAAATTTCACCAGGAGTGTTCTGCTTGTGTATTTAAGTGTGTTTGTGTGTGTGTGTGTGTTTGTGTGTTTGTGTGTATGTGTGTCATTTGTGTCTGAAAAAGTAGCATTTGCACTTTTGTTACAGACAGACAGTATACTGAAAGCTGACATTGAGACAAAGTCCAAAATTCCAAATATTTTTTATAGATCAGCTCCCACAGTTTTTTGCTCAAAGTGAAATAGAACGTGATTAATGTTAGGTAAAAAAATTAAAATAAAAGCCTATATTCCTTGTTCCTCCTCTTGCCAGTAGTGGCTATTGGAAACTTGCCCAAAATACTTTTTTCTGTCTGAAGAACCTCATGTCACGTGTTGCTGTTTGTCTGTCTGTCTGTCTGTCTGTCTGTCTGTCTGTCTGTCTGTCTGTCTGTCTGTCTGTCTGTCTGTCTGTCTGTCTGTCTCCTTGTTGCTTATTCCGATGCGTCTATCCTTGCCGCTGAACACGAGAAGCTGTTCAGGAGAGATGCTGTTCAGGAGAGAAGCTGTTCAGGAGAGAAGCTGTTCAGGAGCGATGCTGTTCAGGAGAGATGCTGTTCAGGAGAGATGCTGTGCAGGAGCGATAGTGCTATGTTGGCTCAGTAGCAGGATTGTGTGAATCATTTCAGCCCTGTTCTGTGACTACGGCCCACTCAGCTCATCCCCTCATGCCTTTGCTTTGTACCCAGCGCTTGGAGACAAACAAGATGCTATTCATTTAACTCGCTGCTCTGCTACTTGTCACTGTATGTATGTGTGTGTGTGTGTGTGTGTGTGGGGGGGGGGTTGTTTTCCAGGTAAAAGTACATTTACATTTTCTTAATATAACTTTCTGAATTTCAATGGAAGTGCCATTTTTGTACACACACACACACACACACACACACACACACACACACACACAGTTCTATCTTCCTTGAGCACAGTCTGCATACGAAATTGCACTTCCATTCAGCAAATAAGCTAATATGAATACAGATGGGCTGTATTAACATGATTTATGTTGAAGATGGTGGACAGAAGGTATTCTACCCTGCATTAATATCTTATTCATATAAGCAGGCCATTTGCCAGTCTTTGATTACTATTTTACTTATTTCAATGACAGCAGGGAATTCACATGATGCCCCTAATGCCTGATCCCCCCTGTATTTGCCATGTGCAGATCTATATGGAATTAGCCTGTACACCAGAAGGCATCAAACACACCAGCTTCAACTCATGGAGTCTCTCTCTGCAGTGGATTCCAGACGATTCCAGCGCAACAATGAGACGCGCAACGATACACTTCCCTGCTGCAACATCAAGAGTGGCATATTGTGAATCTTATTAAAAAAAAAGCATCCCAAAAAGATAGGCACAGCATTTGCACAGAGAAGTAAGCCATACGCACCTCTGCTGTTCCTTTCGCTTTGATAATCCCCCCCCCGTTAAGATCGCTCAATATTTCAGCCAAGAAAAAAAAACGGAGAGGGGGAACGATTGCACACAAGAATCAGCAACAAAGAGGACCCTGGAAATAGAGGGTCTTACAAAAATAAACACAATGAGGTGTTGTGGGGTATGTCTTCAAGTTAAATAGGTCTGACGTAATAGAACACGGAACATTGCCTCTCTCCTTTACTAATCATGGGTTCTGTGTGTACTCAGTCCTCAGCCCGCTGTAGTGGGGGAAAGGCAAACATTCAACCTGCATTCAATCAATCTATATTAATGCTAGCTTCATTGCCTCCATCTAATGCACACCCACAAAGACAAAACACACGGACAAGCACATGTCCAGATAGCTCAGCTCTCACAAATACTACATCTACTCGTGTTTTTTTAAAAGTGAAAGCAGAGCGAGATGAATGAGAAAGAGAGTCAGCTCCATAAACAGGAGGCTCGTCGTTCCCTCAGCTGCCCAGCCTGAGGGCTCACAGCTGGGAGGCGCTTCTGCTCACCCCTGGGCTTCTCCTGGGGGGGGTCAGCAGTGCCTCAACATACGCTCCATATAGAACAGGAAGGGCCAACATTTAGACGGGATGTTTCAGGGCTATTAAGCAATGGATTCATTAAAATAGCTATTTTGTGTCAAATGCACCAAAAATAGACGTCTAAATTGCTCTGTGCTCTTTTGTCTAATAATGTGAGTTCCCATATCAGAGTTGTGTGTGTAATATGCGCCTTCAATGCACCTCAAAGAAAATTGCGATGTTAAGATTTATGAAGCAAACTACATTTGGACTGTTACAAATACTCTATTATGACAATCTGTGAAACAAATGCAATCAAGCCTTTTCTTAGTGGAAAAAAAAAACACATTTGTGAAGAACCCCCAGGTAACCAAGTGTCTTACTTCACCTAATGACCTTAATGATCTATAAACATATAAATTATGTGAGGCAACAAATGGATTTCTTCATCCATGGACCCAGAGCCAACAGTGCTCCACTTAAAGATAAGCCCTCCACATTCATAATCCAGTGCATGTGTCAGCAATGCTGGTAGGTCTCTGAAATAGTCATTCATATCAGTGAGAGATGGGGGTTAATGGGGGTTAATGAGAACCTCTGCAGGATGCAAAACTATAGGTGCAAAACTGCTGAGGATGAGATGATATGGAGATTAGGGAGGGAGGTGTGACTGGGAGGGGTGTCCCAGGGATCTATAGGATTAATTACTTGATTATACCAAAACATGCATGGCCCAAATATTCTGGGTGTTGTTGTAATAATTAGTTTATATCTTGGTACAACAATATCTGTGAGATGAAAGTGCACCGGTCTCTGTGGATGAAGGCAGAGTGAGAGTCACGTTGAGGTGTGAGAGATGACTTCAGAAGACCACAGTGGAGATTTTATCATCAGTAGATTACTTCAGAAGACCACAGTGAGACCTTATCATCAGTAGATTACTTCAGAAGGCCACAGTGAGATATTATCATCACTAGATTACTTCAGAAGAAGACCACAGTGAGACCTTATCATCACTAGATGACTTCAGAAGATCAAAGTGAGACCCTTATCATCAGTAGATGACTTCAGAAGAAGACCACAGTGAGACCTTATCATCAGTAGATTACTTCAGAAGATCACAATACGATCTGATCATCAGTAGATGACTTCAGAAGACCACAGTGAGACCTTATCATCAGTAGATTACTTCAGAAGACCACAGTGAGATCTTGTCATCAGTAGATTACTTCAGAAGACCACAGCGAGACCATATCATTAGTAGATGACTTAAGAAGACCACAGTGATATCTTACCATCAGTAGATGACTTCAGAAGGCCACAGTGAGACCAGATCATCAGTAGATGACTTCAGAAGACCACAGTGAGATATTATCATCAGTAGGTGATTTCAGAAGACCACAGTGAGACCAGATCATCAGTAGATGACTTCAGAAGACCAAAGTGAGACCATATCATCAGTAGATGACTTCAGAAGACCACAGTGAGATCATATCATCAATAGATGACTTCAGAAGAATACCTCAGTGAGACCTTATCATCAGTAGATGACTTCAGAAGACAACAGTGACACCAGATCATCAGTAGATGACTTCAGAAGACCACAGTGAGACCTATATCATCAGTAGATGACTTCAGAAGACCACAGTGAGACCATACCATCAGTAGATTACTTCAGAAGAACCTCAGTGAGATCTTATCATCACTAGATGACTTCAGAAGACACAGTGAACCGCATCAGTGATGACTTCAGAAGACCACAGTGAGACCTATCATCAGTAGATGACTTCAGAAGACCACAGTGAGACCTTATCATCAGTAGATTACTTCAGAAGACCACAGTGAGACCTTATCATTAGTAGATGACTTCAGATGAATACCACAGTGAGGCCTTATCATCAGTAGATGACTTCAGAAGACCACAATGTGACCTTATCATCAGCAGATGACTTCAGAAGACCACAGTGAGACCTTATCATCACTAGATGACTTCGGAAGAAGACCACAGTGAGACCTTATCATCAGTAGATTACTTCAGAAGACAACAGTGAGACCAGATCATCACTAGATGACTTCAGAAGACCACAGTGAGATCTTATCATCGGTAGATGACTTCAGAAAACCACAGTGAGATCAATCAACAGTAGATGACTTCAGAAGACCACAGTGAGACCATATAATCAGTAGATGACTTAAAGAAGACCACAGCGAGACCATATCATTAATAGATGACTTAAGAAGACCACAGTGAGACCTTATCATCAGTAGATGACTTCAGAAGACCAAAGTGAGACCTTATCATCAGTAGATGACTTCAGAAGACCACAGCGAGACCATATCATTAATAGATGACTTAAGAAGACCACAGTGATATCTTCTCATCAGTAGATGACTTCAGAAGACAACAGTGACACCAGATCATCAGTAGATGACTTCAGAAGACTACAGTGAGATCTATCATCAGTAGATTACTTCAGAAGACCACAGTGAGACCATATCATCAGTAGATGACTTAAGAAGACCACAGCGAGACCATATCATTACTAGATGACTTAAGAAGACCACAGTGAGACCTTCTCATCAGTAGATGACTTCAGAAGACCACAGTGAGTCCTTATCATCACTAGATGACTTCAGAAGAACCACAGTGAGACCATATCATCAGTAGATGACTTCAGAAGACCACAGTGATATCTTATCATCAGTAGATGACTTCAGAAGACCACAGTGAGACCAGATCATCAGTAGATGACTTCAGAAGACCACAGTGAGATCTATCAACACTAGATTACTTCAGAAGACCACAGTGAGACCATATCATCAGTAGATGACTTAAGAAGACCACAGCGAGACCTTATCATTAATAGATGACTTCAGAAGACCACAGTGAGTCCTTATCATCAGTAGATGACTTCAGAAGACCACAGCGAGACCATATCATCAATAGATGACTTAAGAAGACCACAGTGAGATCTTATCATCAGTAGATTACTTCAGAAGACCACAGTGAGACCATATCATCAGTAGATTACTTCAGAAGACCACAGTGAGATCTATCATCACTAGATGACTTCAGAAGATCACAGTGAGACCTTATCATCAGTAGATGACTTCAGAAGACCACAGTGAGATCTTATCATCAGTAGATTACTTCAGAAGACCACAGTGAGACCATATCATCAGTAGATGACTTCAGAAGACCACAGTGAGATCTTACCATCAGTAGATGACTTCAGAAGACAACAGTGACACCAGATCATCAGTAGATGACTTCAGAAGATCACAGTGAGACCTTATCATCAGTAGATGACTTTAGAAGACCACAGTGATATCTTACCAACAGTATATTACTTCAGAAGACCACAGTGAGACCATATCATCAGTAGATGACTTCAGAAGACCACAGTGAGATCTTATCATCAGTAGATGACTTCAGAAAACCACAGTGAGACCATATCATCAGTAGATGACTTCAGAAGACCAAAGTGAGACATTATCATCAGTAGATGACTTCAGAAGACCACAGTGAGATCTATCATCAGTAGATGACTTCAGAAGACCACAGTGAGATCTTATCATCACT
This sequence comes from Coregonus clupeaformis, assembly GCF_020615455.1. Classification (NCBI taxonomy): domain Eukaryota; kingdom Metazoa; phylum Chordata; class Actinopteri; order Salmoniformes; family Salmonidae; genus Coregonus; species Coregonus clupeaformis. The sequence goes on along the minus strand of NC_059204.1, from coordinate 11,524,414 downwards.
AGATGACTTCAGAAGACCACAGTGAGTCCAGATCATCAGTAGGTGACTTCAGAAGACCACAGTGAGATCTTATCATCAGTAGATGACTTGAGAAGACCACAGTGAGATCATATCATCACTAGATTACTTCAGAAGATACCTCAGTGAGACCTTATCATCAGTAGATGACTTCAGAAGACAACAGTGACACCAGATCATCAGTAGATGACTTCAGAAGACCACAGTGAGATATATCATCAGTAGATGACTTCAGAAGATCACAGTGAGACCTTATCATCAGTAGATTACTTCAGAAGACCACAGTGAGATCTTATCATCACTAGATGACTTCAGAAGAATACCACAGTGAGACCTTATCATCAGTAGATGACTTCAGAAGACCACAATGAGACCTTATCATCAGCGGATGACTTCAGAAGACCACAGTGAGACCGTATCATCACTAGATGACTTCGGAAGAAGACCACAGTGAGACCTTATCATCAGTAGATTACTTCAGAAGACCACAGTGAGACCTTATTATCAGTAGATGACTTCAGAAGACCACAGTGAGACCTTATCATCGGTAGATGACTTCAGAAAACCACAGTGAGATCAATCAACAGTAGATGACTTCAGAAGACCACAGTGAGACCATATAATCAGTAGATGACTTAAGAAGACCACAGCGAGACCATATCATTAATAGATGACTTAAGAAGACCACAGTGAGACCTTATCATCAGTAGATGACTTCAGAAGACCAAAGTGACACCTTATCATCTGTAGATGACTTCAGAAGACCACAGCGAGACCATATCATTAATAGATGACTTAAGAAGACCACAGTGATATCTTCTCATCAGTAGATGACTTCAGAAGACAACAGTGACACCAGATCATCAGTAGATGACTTCAGAAGACTACAGTGAGATCTATCAACAGTAGATTACTTCAGAAGACCACAGTGAGACCATATAATCAGTAGATGACTTAAGAAGACCACAGCGAGACCATATCATTAATAGATGACTTAAGAAGACCACAGTGATATCTTCTCATCAGTAGATGACTTCAGAAGACCACAGTGAGTCCTGATCATCAGTAGATGACTTCAGAAGACCACAGCGAGACCTTATCATTAATAGATGACTTAAGAAGACCACAGTGATATCTTCTCATCAGTAGATGACTTCAGAAGACCACAGTGAGTCCAGATCATCAGTAGATGACTTCAGAAAACCACAGTGAGACCTTATCAACAGTAGATTACTTCAGAAGACCACAGTGAGACCATATAATCAGTAGATGACTTAAGAAGACCACAGCGAGACCATATCATTAATAGATGACTTAAGAAGACCACAGTGAGACCTTATCATCAGTAGATGACTTCAGAAGACCACAGCGAGACCATATCATTAATAGATGACTTAAGAAGACCACAGTGATATCTTCTCATCAGTAGATGACTTCAGAAGACCACAGTGAGACCAGATCATCAGTAGATTACTTCAGAAGACCACAGTGAGATCTATCATCAGTAGATGACTTCAGAAGATCACAGTGAGACCTTATCATCAGTAGATGACTTCAGAAGACCACAGTGAGATCTTATCATCAGTAGATTACTTCAGAAGACCACAGTGAGACCATATCATCAGTAGATGACTTAAGAAGACCACAGTGAGATCTTACCATCAGTAGATGACTTCAGAAGACAACAGTGACACCAGATCATCAGTAGATGACTTCAGAAGACCACATTGAGACCTTATCATCAGTAGATGACTTAAGAAGACCACAGTGATATCTTACCAACAGTAGATTACTTCAGAAGGCCACAGTGAGACCAGATCATCAGTAGATGACTTCAGAAGACCACAGTGAGATCTTATCATCAGTAGGTGACTTCAGAAGACCACAGTGAGACCAGATCATCAGTAGATGACTTCAGAAGACCAAAGTGAGACCTTATCATCAGTAGATGACTTCAGAAGACCACAGTGAGATCGTATCATCACTAGATGACTTCCGAAGAATACCTCAGTGAGACCTTATCATCAGTAGATGACTTCAGAAGACCACAGTGATACCAGATCATCAGTAGATGACTTCAGAAGACCACAGTGAGATCGTATCATCACTAGATGACTTCAGAAGAATCCTCAGTGAGACCTTATCATCAGTAGATGACTTCAGAAGACCACAGTGATACCTGATCATCACTAGATGACTTCAGAAGACCACAGTGAGACCTTATCATCAGTAGATGACTTCAGAAGACCACAGTGAGATCTATCATCAGTAGATTACTTCAGAAGACCACATTGAGACCTTATCATCAGTAGATGACTTCAGAAGACCACAGTGAGACCGTATCATCAGTAGATTACTTCAGAAGACCACAGTGAGACCATATCATCAGTAGATGACTTGAAGACGACAGTGAGACCTTACCATCAGTAGATGACTTCAGAAGACAACAGTGACACCAGATCATCAGTAGATGACTTCAGAAGACCACAGTGAGATCTTATCATCAGTTGATGACTTCAGAAAACCACAGTGAGACCTATCATCAGTAGATGACTTCAGAAGACCACAGCGAGACCATATCATTAATAGATGACTTAAGAAAACCACAGTGAGATCTTACCAACAGTATATTACTTCAGAAGGCCACAGTGAGACCAGATCATCAGTAGATGACTTCAGAAGACCACAGTGAGATCTTATCATCAGTAGATTACTTCAGAAGACCAAAGTGAGACCTTATCATCAGTAGATGACTTCAGAAGACCACAGTGAGATCGTATCATCACTAGATGACTTCCGAAGAATACCTCAGTGAGACCTTATCATCATTAGATGACTTCAGAAGACAACAGTGATACCAGATCATCAGTAGATGACTTCAGAAGACCACAGTGAGATCGTATCATCACTAGATGACTTCAGAAGAATACCTCAGTGAGATCTTACCATCAGTGGATGACTTCAGAAGACCACAGTGAGATCTATCATCAGTAGATGACTTCAGAAGACCACAGTGAGACCTTATCATCAGTAGATGACTTCAGAAGACCACAGTGAGACCTTACCATCAGTAGATTACTTCAGAAGACCACAGTGAGACCATATCATCAGTAGATGACTTCAGAAGACCACAGTGAGACCTTATCATCAGTAGATGACTTCAGAAGACCACAGTGAGACCATATCATCAGTACATGACTTCAGAAGACCACAGTGAGATCTTATCATCAGTAGATTACTTCAGAAGACCACAGTGAGACCATATCATCAGTAGATGACTTAAGAAGACAGTGAGATCTTACCATCAGTGGATGACTTCAGAAGACCACAGTGAGACCATATCATCAGTAGATGACTTCAGAAGACCAAAGTGAGACCATATCATTAATAGATGACTTAAGAAGACCACAGTGATATCTTACCAACAGTATATTACTTCAGAAGGCCACAGTGAGACCAGATCATCAGTAGATGACTTCAGAAGACCACAGTGAGATCTTCTCATCAATAGGTGACTTCAGAAGACCACAGTGAGACCAGATCATCAGTAAATGACTTCAGAAGACCAAAGTGAGACATTATCATCAGTAGATGACTTCAGAAGACCACAGTGAGATATATCATCAGTAGATGACTTCAGAAGATCACAGTGAGATCTTATCATCACTAGATGACTTCAGAAGACCACAGTGAGACCAGATCATCAGTAGGTGACTTCAGAAGACCAAAGTGAGACCTTATCATCAGTAGATGACTTCAGAAGACCACAGTGAGATCGTATCATCACTAGATTACTTCAGAAGAATACCTCAGTGAGACCTTATCATCAGTAGATGACTTCAGAAGACAACAGTGATACCAGATCATCAGTAGATGACTTCAGAAGACCACAGTGAGATCGTATCATTAAAAGATGACTTAAGAAAACCACAGTGATATCTTACCAACAGTATATTACTTCAGAAGGCCACAGTGAGACCAGATCATCAGTAGATGACTTCAGAAGACCACAGTGAGATCTTATCATCAGTAGATTACTTCAGAAGACCACAGTGAGACCTTATCATCAGTAGATGACTTCAGAAGACCACAGTGAGACCGTATCATCACTAGATGATTTCCGAAGAATACCACAGTGAGACCTTATCATCATTAGATGACTTCAGAAGACAACAGTGATACCAGATCATCAGTAGATGACTTCAGAAGACCACAGTGAGATCTTATCATCACTAGATGACTTCAGAAGAATACCTCAGTGAGACCTTATCATCAGTAGATGACTTCAGAAGACCACAGTGAGATCTATCATCAGTAGATGACTTCAGAAGATCACAGTGAGACCTTATCATCAGTAGATGACTTCAGAAGACCACAGTGAGATCTTATCATCAGTAGATTACTTCAGAAGACCACAGTGAGACCATATCATCAGTAGATGACTTCAGAAGACCACAGTGAGATCTTATCATCAGTAGATTACTTCAGAAGACCACAGTGAGACCATATCATCAGTACATGACTTCAGAAGACCACAGTGAGATCTTATCATCAGTAGATTACTTCAGAAGACCACAGTGAGACCATATAATCAGTAGATGACTTAAGAAGACAGTGAGATCTTACCATCAGTGGATGACTTCAGAAGACCACAGTGAGACCATATCATCAGTAGATGACTTCAGAAGACCAAAGTGAGACCATATCATTAATAGATGACTTAAGAAGACCACAGTGATATCTTACCAACAGTATATTACTTCAGAAGGCCACAGTTAGACCAGATCATCAGTAGATGACTTCAGAAGACCACAGTGAGATCTTTTCATCAGTAGGTGACTTCAGAAGACCACAGTGAGACCAGATCATCAGTAAATGACTTCAGAAGACCAAAGTGAGACATTATCATCAGTAGATGACTTCAGAAGACCACAGTGAGATATATCATCAGTAGATGACTTCAGAAGACCACAGTGAGACCTTATCATCACTAGATGACTTCAGAAGACCACAGTGAGACCAGATCATCAGTAGATGACTTCAGAAGACCACAGTGAGACCTTATCATCAGTAGATGACTTCAGAAGACCACAGTGAGACCGTATCATCACTAGATGACTTCATAAGAATACCACAGTGAGACCTTATCATCAGTAGATGACTTCAGAAGACCACAGTGATACCAGATCATCAGTAGATGACTTCAGAAGACCACAGTGAGATCGTATCATCACTAGATGACTTCAGAAGAATACCACAGTGAGACCTTATCATCAGTAGATGACTTCAGAAGACCACAGTGAGATCTTATCTTCAGTAGATGACTTCAGAAGATCACAGTTAGACCTTATCATCAGTAGATGACTTCAGAAGACCACAGTGAGATCTTACCATCAGTAGATTACTTCAGAAGACCAGAGTGAGACCATATCATCAGTAGATGACTTCAGAAGACCACAGTGAGATCTTATCATCAGTAGATTACTTCAGAAGACCACAGTGAGACCATATAATCAGTACATGACTTCAGAAGACCACAGTGAGATCTTATCATCAGTAGATTACTTCAGAAGACCACAGTGAGACCATATAATCAGTAGATGACTTAAGAAGACAGTGAGATCTTACCATCAGTGGATGACTTCAGAAGACCACAGTGAGACCATATCATCAGTAGATGACTTCAGAAGACCAAAGTGAGACCATGTCATTAATAGATGACTTAAGAAGACCACAGTGATATCTTACCAACAGTATATTACTTCAGAAGGCCACAGTGAGACCAGATCATCAGTAGATGACTTCAGAAGACCACAGTGAGATCTTCTCATCAATAGGTGACTTCAGAAGACCACAGTGAGACCAGATCATCAGTAAATGACTTCAGAAGACCAAAGTGAGACATTATCATCAGTAGATGACTTCAGAAGACCACAGTGAGATATATCATCAGTAGATGACTTCAGATCACAGTGAGATCTTATCATCACTAGATGACTTCAGAAGACCACAGTGAGACCAGATCATCAGTAGGTGACTTCAGAAGACCAAAGTGAGACCTTATCATCAGTAGATGACTTCAGACGACCACAGTGAGATCGTATCATCACTAGATTACTTCAGAAGAATACCTCAGTGAGACCTTATCATCAGTAGATGACTTCAGAAGACAACAGTGATACCAGATCATCAGTAGATGACTTCAGAAGACCACAGTGAGATCTATCATCAGTAGATGACTTCAGAAGACCACAGCGAGACCTTATCATTAGTAGATGACTTCAGAAGACCACAGTGAGACCTTATCATTAGTAGATGACTTCAGATGAATACCACAGTGAGACCTTATCATCAGTAGATGACTTCAGAAGACCACAATGAGACCTTATCATCAGCAGATGACTTCAGAAGACCACAGTGAGACCGTATCATCACTAGATGACTTCTGAAGAAGACCACAGTCAGACCTTATCATCAGTAGATTACTTCTTAAGACCAGAGTGAGATCTTGTCATCACTAGATGACTTCAGAAGAATACCACAGTGAGACCTTATCATCAGTAGATGACTTCAGAAGACCACAGTGAGATCTTATCATCAGTATATGACTTCAGAAGATCACAGTGAGACCTTATCATCAGTAGATGACTTCAGAAAACCACAGTGAGTTCTATCATCAGTAGATGACTTCAGAAGACCACAGTGAGATCTTATCATCAGTAGATTACTTCAGAAGACCACAGCGAGACCATATCATTAGTAGATGACTTAAGAAGACCACAGTGATATCTTACCAACAGTAGATTACTTCAGAAGGCCACAGTTAGACCAGATCATCAGTAGATGACTTCAGAAGACCACAGTGAAATCTTATCATCAGTAGGTGACTTCAGAAGACCACGGTGAGACCAGATCATCAGTAGATGACTTCAGAAGACCAAAGTGAGACCTTATCATCAGTAGATGACTTCAGAAGACCACAGTGAGATAGTACCATAACAAGATGACTTCAGAAGAATACCTCAGTGAGACCTTATCATCAGTAGATGACTTCTGAAGACAACAGTGATACCAGATCATCAGTAGATGACTTCAGAAGACCACAGTGAGATCGTATCATCACTAGATGACTTCAGAAGAATACCTCAGTGTGACCTTATCATCAGTAGATGACTTCAGAAGACCACAGTGAGATCTTATCATCAGCAGATGACTTCAGAAGATCACAGTGAGATCTATCATCAGTATATGACTTCAGAAGATCACAGTGAGACCTTATCATCAGTAGATGACTTCAGAAGACCACAGTGAGATCTTATCATCAGTAGATTACTTCAGAAGACCACAGTGAGACCATATCATCAGTAGATGACTTAAGAAGACCACAGTGAGATCTTACCATCAGTAGATGACTTCAGAAAACCACAGTGAGTTCTATCATCAGTAGATGACTTCAGAAGATCACAGTGAGATCTTATCATCACTAGATGACTTCAGAAGAATACCACAGTTAGACCTTATCATCAGTAGATGACTTCAGAAGACCACAGTGAGATCTTATCATCAGTAGATTACTTCAGAAGACCCCAGTGAGATCTTATCATCAGTAGATGACTTCAGAAGACAAAAGTGAGACCTTATCATCAGTAGATGACTTCAGAAGACCACAGTGAGATCGTATCATCACTTGATGACTTCAGAAGTATACCTCAGTGAGACCTTATCATCACTAGATGACTTCGGAAGAAGACCACAGTAAGACCTTATCATCAGTAGATTACTTCGGAAGATCACAGTGAGATCTTATCATCAGCAGATGACTTCAGAAGACCACAGTGAGATCTTACCATCAGTAGATTACTTCGGAAGACCATAGTGAGACCATATCATCAGTACATGACTTCAGAAGACCACAGTGAGATCTTGTCATCAGTAGATTACTTCAGAAGACCACAGTGAGACCAGATCATCAGTAGGTGACCAGAAGACCAAAGTGAGACCTTATCATCAGTAGATGACTTCAGAAGAACATACAGTGAGATCGTATCATCACTAGATGACTTCAGAAGAATACCTCAGTGAGACCTTATCATCAGTAGATGACTTCAGAAGACAACTGTGATACCAGATCATCAGTAGATGACTTCAGAAGACCACAGTGATATCTTACCAACAGTAGATTACTTCAGAAGGCCACAGTGAGACCAGATCATCAGTAGATGACTTCAGAAGACCACAGTGAGATCATATCATCAGTAGGTGACTTCAGAAGACCACAGTGAGACCAGATCATCAGTAGATGACTTCAGAAGACCAAAGTGAGACCTTATCATCAGTAGATGACTTCAGAAGACCACAGTGAGATGGTATCATCACTAGATGACTTCACAAGAATACCTCAGTGAGACCTTATCATCAGTAGATGACTTCAGAAGACCAAAGTGAGACCTTATCATCAGTAGATGACTTCAGAAGACCACAGTGAGATCTTATCATCAGTAGATTACTTCAGAAGACCAAAGTGAGATCTTATCATCAGTAGATGACTTCAGAAGACCACAGTGAGACCATATCATCAGTAGATGACTTCAGAAGACCACAGTGAGATCTTATCATCAGTAGATGACTTCAGAAGACCACAGTGAGATCTATCATCAGTAGATGACTTCAGAAGACCACGGTAAGACCAGATCATCAGTAGATGACTTCAGAAGACCAAAGTGAGACCTTATCATCATTAGATGACTTCAGAAGACCAAAGTGAGATAGTATCATCACTAGATGACTTCAGAAGAATACCTCAGTGAGACCTTATCAACAGTAGATGACTTCAGAAGACAACAGTGATACCAGATCATCAGTAGATGACTTCAGAAGACCACAGTGAGATCTTATCATCAGTAGATTACTTCAGAAGACCACAGTGAGACCATATAATCAGTACATGACTTCAGAAGACCACAGTGAGATCTTATCATCAGTAGATTACTTCAGAAGACCACAGTGAGACCATATAATCAGTAGATGACTTAAGAAGACCACAGTGAGATCTTACCATCAGTGGATGACTTCAGAAGACCACAGTGAGACCATATCATCAGTAGATGACTTCAGAAGACCAAAGTGAGACCATGTCATCAGTAGATGACTTAAGAAGACCACAGTGATATCTTACCAACAGTATATTACTTCAGAAGGCCACAGTGAGACCATATCATCAGTAGATGACTTCAGAAGACCACAGTGAGATCTTCTCATCAGTAGGTGACTTCAGAAGACCACAGTGAGACCAGATCATCAGTAAATGACTTCAGAAGACCAAAGTGAGACATTATCATCAGTAGATGACTTCAGAAGACCACAGTGAGATATATCATCAGTAGATGACTTCAGATCACAGTGAGATCTTATCATCACTAGATGACTTCAGAAGACCACAGTGAGACCAGATCATCAGTAGGTGACTTCAGAAGACCAAAGTGAGACCTTATCATCAGTAGATGACTTCAGACGACCACAGTGAGATCGTATCATCACTAGATTACTTCAGAAGAATACCTCAGTGAGACCTTATCATCAGTAGATGACTTCAGAAGACCACAGTGATACCAGATCATCAGTAGATGACTTCAGAAGACCACAGTGAGATCTATCATCAGTAGATGACTTCAGAAGATCACAGTGAGACCTTATAATCAGTAGATGACTTCAGAAGACCACAGTGAGACCTTATCATTAGTAGATGACTTCAGATGAATACCACAGTGAGACCTTATCATCAGTAGATGACTTCAGAAGACCACAGTGAGACCTTATCATCAGCAGATGACTTCAGAAGACCACAGTGAGACCGTATCATCACTAGATGACTTCTGAAGAAGACCACAGTCAGACCTTATCATCAGTAGATTACTTCTTAAGACCAGAGTGAGATCTTATCATCACTAGATGACTTCAGAAGAATACCACAGTGAGACCTTATCATCAGTAGATGACTTCAGAAGACCACAGTGAGATCTTATCATCAGTATATGACTTCAGAAGATCACAGTGAGACCTTATCATCAGTAGATGACTTCAGAAAACCACAGTGAGTTCTATCATCAGTAGATGACTTCAGAAGACCACAGTGAGATCTTATCATCAGTAGATTACTTCAGAAGACCACAGCGAGACCATATCATTAGTAGATGACTTTAGAAGGACACAGTGAGACCAGATCATCAGTAGATGACTTCAGAAGACCACAGTGAGATCTTATCATCAGTAGGTGACTTCAGAAGACCACAGTGAGACCAGATCATCAGTAGATGACTTCAGAAGACCACAGCGAGACCTTATCATCAGTAGATGACTTCAGAAGACCACAGTGAGATAGTATCATAACAAGATGACTTCAGAAGAATACCTCAGTGAGACCTTATCATCAGTAGATGACTTCTGAAGACAACAGTGATACCAGATCATCAGTAGATGACTTCAGAAGACCACAGTGAGATCGTATCATCACTAGATGACTTCAGAAGAATACCTCAGTGAGACCTTATCATCAGTAGATGACTTCAGAAGACCACAGTGAGATCTTATCATCAGCAGATGACTTCAGAAGACCACAGTGAGATCTATCATCAGTATATGACTTCAGAAGATCACAGTGAGACCTTATCATCAGTAGATGACTTCAGAAGACCACAGTGAGATCTTATCATCAGTAGATTACTTCAGAAGACCACAGTGAGACCATATCATCAGTAGATGACTTAAGAAGACCACAGTGAGATCTTACCATCAGTAGATGACTTCAGAAAACCACAGTGAGTTCTATCATCAGTAGATGACTTCAGAAGATCACAGTGAGATCTTATCATCACTAGATGACTTCAGAAGAATACCACAGTTAGACCTTATCATCAGTAGATGACTTCAGAAGACCACAGTGAGATCTTATCATCAGTAGATTACTTCAGAAGACCCCAGTGAGACCTTATCATCAGTAGATGACTTCAGAAGACAAAAGTGAGACCTTATCATCAGTAGATGACTTCAGAAGACCACAGTGAGATCGTATCATCACTTGATGACTTCAGAAGTATACCTCAGTGAGACCTTATCATCACTAGATGACTTCGGAAGAAGACCACAGTAAGACCTTATCATCAGTAGATTACTTCGGAAGATCACAGTGAGATCTTATCATCAGCAGATGACTTCAGAAGACCACAGTGAGATCTTACCATCAGTAGATTACTTCGGAAGACCATAGTGAGACCATATCATCAGTACATGACTTCAGAAGACCACAGTGAGATCTTGTCATCAGTAGATTACTTCAGAAGACCACAGTGAGACCAGATCATCAGTAGGTGACCAGAAGACCAAAGTGAGACCTTATCATCAGTAGATGACTTCAGAAGAAAATACAGTGAGATCGTATCATCACTAGATGACTTCAGAAGAATACCTCAGTGAGACCTTATCATCAGTAGATGACTTCAGAAGACAACTGTGATACCAGATCATCAGTAGATGACTTCAGAAGACCACAGTGATATCTTACCAACAGTAGATTACTTCAGAAGGCCACAGTGAGACCAGATCATCAGTAGATGACTTCAGAAGACCACAGTGAGATCATATCATCAGTAGGTGACTTCAGAAGACCACAGTGAGACCAGATCATCAGTAGATGACTTCAGAAGACCAAAGTGAGACCTTATCATCAGTAGATGACTTCAGAAGACCACAGTGAGATGGTATCATCACTAGATGACTTCACAAGAATACCTCAGTGAGACCTTATCATCAGTAGATGACTTCAGAAGACCAAAGTGAGACCTTATCATCAGTAGATGACTTCAGAAGACCACAGTGAGATCTTATCATCAGTAGATTACTTCAGAAGACCAAAGTGAGATCTTATCATCAGTAGATGACTTCAGAAGACCACAGTGAGACCATATCATCAGTAGATGACTTCAGAAGACCACAGTGAGATCTTATCATCAGTAGATGACTTCAGAAGACCACAGTGAGATCTATCATCAGTAGATGACTTCAGAAGACCACGGTAAGACCAGATCATCAGTAGATGACTTCAGAAGACCAAAGTGAGACCTTATCATCATTAGATGACTTCAGAAGACCAAAGTGAGATAGTATCATCACTAGATGACTTCAGAAGAATACCTCAGTGAGACCTTATCAACAGTAGATGACTTCAGAAGACAACAGTGATACCAGATCATCAGTAGATGACTTCAGAAGACCACAGTGAGATCGTATCATCACTAGATGACTTCAGAAGAATACCTCAGTGAGACCTTATCATCAGTAGATGACTTCAGAAGACCAAAGTGAGACCTTATCATCAGTAGATGACTTCAGAAGACCACAGTGAGATCTTATCATCAGTAGATTACTTCAGAAGACCACAGTGAGATCTTATCATCAGTAGATGACTTCAGAAGACCACAGTGAGACCTTATCATCAGTAGATGACTTCAGAAGACCAAAGTTAGACCTTATCATCAGTAGATGACTTCAGAAGACCACAGTGAGATCTTATCATAACAGTAGATGACTTCAGAAGACCCCAGTGAGACCTTATCATCAGTAGATGACTTCAGAAGACAACAGTGATACCTTATCATCAGTAGATGACTTCAGAAGACCACAGTGAGATCGTATCATCACTTGATGACTTCAGAAGTATACCTCAGTGAGACCTTATCATCACTGGATGACTTCGGAAGAAGACCACAGTAAGACCTTATCATCAGTAGATTACTTCGGAAGATCACAGTGAGATCTTATCATCAGCAGATGACTTCAGAAGACCACAGTGAGATCTTACCATCAGTAGATTACTTCGGAAGACCATAGTGAGACCATATCATCAGTACATGACTTCAGAAGACCACAGTGAGATCTTGTCATCAGTAGATTACTTCAGAAGACCACAGTGAGACCAGATCATCAGTAGGTGACTTCAGAAGAAAATACAGTGAGATCGTATCATCACTAGATGACTTCAGAAGAATACCTCAGTGAGACCTTATCATCAGTAGATGACTTCAGAAGACAACTGTGATACCAGATCATCAGTAGATGACTTCAGAAGACCACAGTGATATCTTACCAACAGTAGATTACTTCAGAAGGCCACAGTGAGACCAGATCATCAGTAGATGACTTCAGAAGACCACAGTGAGATCATATCATCAGTAGGTGACTTCAGAAGACCACAGTGAGACCAGATCATCAGTAGATGACTTCAGAAGACCAAAGTGAGACCTTATCATCAGTAGATGACTTCAGAAGACCACAGTGAGATGGTATCATCACTAGATGACTTCACAAGAATACCTCAGTGAGACCTTATCATCAGTAGATGACTTCAGAAGACCAAAGTGAGACCTTATCATCAGTAGATGACTTCAGAAGACCACAGTGAGATCTTATCATCAGTAGATTACTTCAGAAGACCAAAGTGAGATCTTATCATCAGTAGATGACTTCAGAAGACCACAGTGAGACCATATCATCAGTAGATGACTTCAGAAGACCACAGTGAGATCTTATCATCAGTAGATGACTTCAGAAGACCACAGTGAGATCTATCATCAGTAGATGACTTCAGAAGACCACGGTAAGACCAGATCATCAGTAGATGACTTCAGAAGACCAAAGTGAGACCTTATCATCATTAGATGACTTCAGAAGACCAAAGTGAGATAGTATCATCACTAGATGACTTCAGAAGAATACCTCAGTGAGACCTTATCAACAGTAGATGACTTCAGAAGACAACAGTGATACCAGATCATCAGTAGATGACTTCAGAAGACCACAGTGAGATCGTATCATCACTAGATGACTTCAGAAGAATACCTCAGTGAGACCTTATCATCAGTAGATGACTTCAGAAGACCAAAGTGAGACCTTATCATCAGTAGATGACTTCAGAAGACCACAGTGAGATCTTATCATCAGTAGATTACTTCAGAAGACCACAGTGAGATCTTATCATCAGTAGATTACTTCAGAAGACCACATTGAGACCATATCATCAGTAGATGACTTCAGAAGACCACAGTGAGATCTTATCATCAGTAGATGACTTCAGAAGACCACAGTGAGACCATATCATCAGTACATGACTTCAGAAGACCACAGTGAGATCTTATCATCAGTAGATTACTTCAGAAGACCACAGTGAGACCATATAATCAGTAGATGACTTAAGAAGACAGTGAGATCTTACCATCAGTGGATGACTTCAGAAGACCACAGTGAGACCATATCATCAGTAGATGACTTCAGAAGACCAAAGTGAGACCTTATCATCAGTAGATTACTTCAGAAGACCACAGCGAGACCATATCATTAATAGATGACTTAAGAAGACCACAGTGATATCTTACCAACAGTATATTACTTCAGAAGGCCACAGTGAGACCAGATCATCAGTAAATGACTTCAGAAGACCAAAGTGAGACATTATCATCAGTAGATGACTTCAGAAGACCACAGTGAGATCTTATCATCAGTAGATTACTTCAGAAGACCACAGCGAGACCATATCATTAGTAGATGACTTCAGAAGACCACAGTGAGATCTTATCATCAGTAGGTGACTTCAGAAGACCTCAGTGAGACCAGATCATCAGTAGATGACTTCAGAAGACCAAAGTGAGACCATATCATCAGTAGATGACTTCAGAAGACCACAGTGAGATCATATCATCAATAGATGACTTCAGAAGAATACCTCAGTGAGACCTTATCATCAGTAGATGACTTCAGAAGATCACAGTGAGACCTTATCATCAGTAGATTACTTCAGAAGACCACAGTGAGATCTTATCATCACTAGATGACTTCAGAAGAATACCACAGTGAGACCTTATCATCAGTAGATGACTTCAGAAGACCACAGTGAGATCTTATCATCAGTAGATTACTTCAGAAGACCACAGTGAGACCATATCATTAGTAGATGACTTCAGAAGAATACCACAGTGAGGCCTTATCATCAGTAGATGACTTCAGAAGACGACAGTGTGACCTTTTCATCAGCAGATGACTTCAGAAGACCACAGTGAGACCTTATCATCACTAGATTACTTTGGAAGAAGACCACAGTGAGACCTTATCATCAGTAGATTACTTCAGAAGACCAGAGTGAGATCTTGTCATCACTAGATGACTTCAGAAGAATACCACAGTGAGACCATATCATCAGTAGATGACTTCAGAAGACCACAGTGAGATCTTATCATCAGTAGGTGACTTCAGAAGACCACAGTGAGACCAGATCATCAGTAGATGACTTCAGAAGACCAGAGTGAGATCGTATCATCACTAGATGACTTCAGAAGAATACCTCAGTGTGACCTTATCATCAGCAGATGACTTCAGAAGACCACAGTGAGATCTTACCATCAGTAGATTACTTCGGAAGACCATAGTGAGACCATATCATCAGTACATGACTTCAGAAGACCACAGTGAGATCTTGTCATCAGTAGATTACTTCAGAAGACCACAGTGAGACCAGATCATCAGTAGGTGACCAGAAGACCAAAGTGAGACCTTATCATCAGTAGATGACTTCAGAAGAAAATACAGTGAGATCGTATCATCACTAGATGACTTCAGAAGAATACCTCAGTGAGACCTTATCATCAGTAGATGACTTCAGAAGACAACTGTGATACCAGATCATCAGTAGATGACTTCAGAAGACCACAGTGATATCTTACCAACAGTAGATTACTTCAGAAGGCCACAGTGAGACCAGATCATCAGTAGATGACTTCAGAAGACCACAGTGAGATCATATCATCAGTAGGTGACTTCAGAAGACCACAGTGAGACCAGATCATCAGTAGATGACTTCAGAAGACCAAAGTGAGACCTTATCATCAGTAGATGACTTCAGAAGACCACAGTGAGATGGTATCATCACTAGATGACTTCACAAGAATACCTCAGTGAGACCTTATCATCAGTAGATGACTTCAGAAGACCAAAGTGAGACCTTATCATCAGTAGATGACTTCAGAAGACCACAGTGAGATCTTATCATCAGTAGATTACTTCAGAAGACCAAAGTGAGATCTTATCATCAGTAGATGACTTCAGAAGACCACAGTGAGACCATATCATCAGTAGATGACTTCAGAAGACCACAGTGAGATCTTATCATCAGTAGATGACTTCAGAAGACCACAGTGAGATCTATCATCAGTAGATGACTTCAGAAGACCACGGTAAGACCAGATCATCAGTAGATGACTTCAGAAGACCAAAGTGAGACCTTATCATCATTAGATGACTTCAGAAGACCAAAGTGAGATAGTATCATCACTAGATGACTTCAGAAGAATACCTCAGTGAGACCTTATCAACAGTAGATGACTTCAGAAGACAACAGTGATACCAGATCATCAGTAGATGACTTCAGAAGACCACAGTGAGATCGTATCATCACTAGATGACTTCAGAAGAATACCTCAGTGAGACCTTATCATCAGTAGATGACTTCAGAAGACCAAAGTGAGACCTTATCATCAGTAGATGACTTCAGAAGACCACAGTGAGATCTTATCATCAGTAGATTACTTCAGAAGACCACAGTGAAATCTTATCATCAGTAGGTGACTTCAGAAGACCACGGTGAGACCAGATCATCAGTAGATGACTTCAGAAGACCAAAGTGAGACCTTATCATCAGTAGATGACTTCAGAAGACCACAGTGAGATAGTATCATAACAAGATGACTTCAGAAGAATACCTCAGTGAGACCTTATCATCAGTAGATGACTTCTGAAGACAACAGTGATACCAGATCATCAGTAGATGACTTCAGAAGACCACAGTGAGATCGTATCATCACTAGATGACTTCAGAAGAATACCTCAGTGTGACCTTATCATCAGTAGATGACTTCAGAAGACCACAGTGAGATCTTATCATCAGCAGATGACTTCAGAAGATCACAGTGAGATCTATCATCAGTATATGACTTCAGAAGATCACAGTGAGACCTTATCATCAGTAGATGACTTCAGAAGACCACAGGGAGATCTTATCATCAGTAGATTACTTCAGAAGACCACAGTGAGACCATATCATCAGTAGATGACTTAAGAAGACCACAGTGAGATCTTACCATCAGTAGATGACTTCAGAAAACCACAGTGAGTTCTATCATCAGTAGATGACTTCAGAAGATCACAGTGAGATCTTATCATCACTAGATGACTTCAGAAGAATACCACAGTTAGACCTTATCATCAGTAGATGACTTCAGAAGACCACAGTGAGATCTTATCATCAGTAGATTACTTCAGAAGACCCCAGTGAGATCTTATCATCAGTAGATGACTTCAGAAGACAAAAGTGAGACCTTATCATCAGTAGATGACTTCAGAAGACCACAGTGAGATCGTATCATCACTTGATGACTTCAGAAGTATACCTCAGTGAGACCTTATCATCACTGGATGACTTCGGAAGAAGACCACAGTAAGACCTTATCATCAGTAGATTACTTCGGAAGATCACAGTGAGATCTTATCATCAGCAGATGACTTCAGAAGACCACAGTGAGATCTTACCATCAGTAGATTACTTCGGAAGACCATAGTGAGACCATATCATCAGTACATGACTTCAGAAGACCACAGTGAGATCTTGTCATCAGTAGATTACTTCAGAAGACCACAGTGAGACCAGATCATCAGTAGGTGACTTCAGAAGAAAATACAGTGAGATCGTATCATCACTAGATGACTTCAGAAGAATACCTCAGTGAGACCTTATCATCAGTAGATGACTTCAGAAGACAACTGTGATACCAGATCATCAGTAGATGACTTCAGAAGACCACAGTGATATCTTACCAACAGTAGATTACTTCAGAAGGCCACAGTGAGACCAGATCATCAGTAGATGACTTCAGAAGACCACAGTGAGATCTTATCATCAGTAGGTGACTTCAGAAGACCACAGTGAGACCAGATCATCAGTAGATGACTTCAGAAGACCAAAGTGAGACCTTATCATCAGTAGATGACTTCAGAAGACCACAGTGAGATGGTATCATCACTAGATGACTTCACAAGAATACCTCAGTGAGACCTTATCATCAGTAGATGACTTCAGAAGACCAAAGTGAGACCTTATCATCAGTAGATGACTTCAGAAGACCACAGTGAGATCTTATCATCAGTAGATTACTTCAGAAGACCAAAGTGAGATCTTATCATCAGTAGATGACTTCAGAAGACCACAGTGAGACCATATCATCAGTAGATGACTCAGAAGACCACAGTGAGATCTTATCATCAGTAGATGACTTCAGAAGACCACAGTGAGATCTATCATCAGTAGATGACTTCAGAAGACCACGGTAAGACCAGATCATCAGTAGATGACTTCAGAAGACCAAAGTGAGACCTTATCATCATTAGATGACTTCAGAAGACCAAAGTGAGATAGTATCATCACTAGATGACTTCAGAAGAATACCTCAGTGAGACCTTATCAACAGTAGATGACTTCAGAAGACAACAGTGATACCAGATCATCAGTAGATGACTTCAGAAGACCACAGTGAGATCGTATCATCACTAGATGACTTCAGAAGAATACCTCAGTGAGACCTTATCATCAGTAGATGACTTCAGAAGACCAAAGTGAGACCTTATCATCAGTAGATGACTTCAGAAGACCACAGTGAGATCTTATCATCAGTAGATTACTTCAGAAGACCACAGTGAGATCTTATCATCAGTAGATTACTTCAGAAGACCACATTGAGACCATATCATCAGTAGATGACTTCAGAAGACCACAGTGAGATCTTATCATCAGTAGATTACTTCAGAAGACCACAGTGAGACCATATCATCAGTACATGACTTCAGAAGACCACAGTGAGACCTTATCATCAGTAGATGACTTCAGAAGACCACAGTGAGACCATATAATCAGTAGATGACTTAAGAAGACAGTGAGATCTTACCATCAGTGGATGACTTCAGAAGACCACAGTGAGACCATATCATCAGTAGATGACTTCAGAAGACCAAAGTGAAACCTTATCATCAGTAGATTACTTCAGAAGACCACAGCGAGACCATATCATTAATAGATGACTTAAGAAGACCACAGTGATATCTTACCAACAGTATATTACTTCAGAAGGCCACAGTGAGACCAGATCATCAGTAAATGACTTCAGAAGACCAAAGTGAGACATTATCATCAGTAGATGACTTCAGAAGACCACAGTGAGATCTTATCATCAGTAGATTACTTCAGAAGACCACAGCGAGACCATATCATTAGTAGATGACTTCAGAAGACCACAGTGAGATCTTATCATCAGTAGATGACTTCAGAAGACCTCAGTGAGACCAGATCATCAGTAGATGACTTCAGAAGACCAAAGTGAGACCATATCATCAGTAGATGACTTCAGAAGACCACAGTGAGATCATATCATCAATAGATGACTTCAGAAGAATACCTCAGTGAGACCTTATCATCAGTAGATGACTTCAGAAGACCACAGTGAGACCTTATCATCAGTAGATTACTTCAGAAGACCACAGTGAGATCTTATCATCACTAGATGACTTCAGAAGAATACCACAGTGAGACCTTATCATCAGTAGATGACTTCAGAAGACCACAGTGAGATCTTATCATCACTAGATTACTTCAGAAGACCACAGTGAGACCATATCATTAGTAGATGACTTCAGAAGAATACCACAGTGAGGCCTTATCATCAGTAGATGACTTCAGAAGACGACAGTGTGACCTTTTCATCAGCAGATGACTTCAGAAGACCACAGTGAGACCTTATCATCACTAGATGACTTTGGAAGAAGACCACAGTGAGACCTTATCATCAGTAGATTACTTCAGAAGACCAGAGTGAGATCTTGTCATCACTAGATGACTTCAGAAGAATACCACAGTGAGACCATATCATCAGTAGATGACTTCAGAAGACCACAGTGAGATCTTATCATCAGTAGGTGACTTCAGAAGACCACAGTGAGACCAGATCATCAGTAGATGACTTCAGAAGACCAGAGTGAGATCGTATCATCACTAGATGACTTCAGAAGAATACCTCAGTGTGACCTTATCATCAGTAGATGACTTCAGAAGACCACAGTGAGATCTTATCATCAGTAGATGACTTCAGAAGACCACAGTGAGATCTATCATCAGTAGATGACTTCAGAAGATCACAGTGAGACCTTATCATCAGTAGATGACTTCAGAAGACCACAGTGAGATCTTATCATCAGTAGATGACTTCAGAAGACCACAGTGAGACCATATCATCAGTAGATGACTTCAGAAGATCACAGTGAGATCTTATCATCACTAGATGACTTCAGAAGAATATCACAGTTAGACCTTATCATCAGTAGATGACTTCAGAAGACCACAGTGAGATCTTATCATCAGTAGATTACTTCAGAAGACCACAGTGAGATCTTATCATCAGTTGATGACTTCAGAAGACCACAGTGAGATCTTTCATCAGTAGATGACTTCAGAAGATCACAGTGAGATCTTATCATCACTAAATGACTTCAGAAGAATACCAGAGTTAGACCTTATCATCAGTAGATGACTTCAGAAGACCACAGTGAGACCAGATCATCAGTAGATGACTTCAGAAGACCACAGTGAGACCAGATCATCAGTAGATGACTTCAGAAGACCAAAGTGAGACCTTATCATCAGTAGATGACTTCAGAAGACCACAGTGAGATCTTATCATCAGTAGATTACTTCAGAAAACCACAGTGAGACCATATCATTAGTAGATGACTTCAGATGAATAACACAGTGAGACCTTATCATCAGTAGATGACTTCAGAAGACCACAATGAGACCTTATCATCAGCAGATGACTTCAGAAGACCAAAGTGAGACCGTATCATCACTAGATGACTTCGGAAGAAGACCACAGTGAGACCTTATCATCAGTAGATTACATCAGAAGACCAGAGTGAGAACTTGTCATCACTAGATGACTTCAGAAGAATACCACAGTGAGACCTTATCATCAGTAGATTACTTCGGAAGATCACAGTGAGATCTTATCATCAGCAGATGACTTCAGAAGACCACAGTGAGATCTTACCATCAGTAGATGACTTCAGAAGACCACAGTGAGATCTTATCATCAGTAGATTACTTCAGAAGACCACAGCGAGACCATATCATTAGTAGATGACTTCAGAAGACCACAGTGAGAACATATCATTAGTAGATGACTTCAGATGAATACCACAGTGAGACCTTATCATCAGTAGATTACTTCAGAAGACCACAATGAGACCTTATCATCAGCAGATGACTTCAGAAGACCACAGTGAGACCGTATCATCACTAGATGACTTCTGAAGAAGACCACAGTCAGACCTTATCATAAGTAGATTACTTCTTAAGACCAGAGTGAGATCTTGTCATCACTAGATGACTTCAGAAGAATACCACAGTGAGACCTTATCATCAGTAGATGACTTCAGAAGACCACAGTGAGATCTTATCATCAGTATATGACTTCAGAAGATCACAGTGAGACCTTATCATCAGTAGATGACTTCAGAAAACCACAGTGAGTTCTATCATCAGTAGATGACTTCAGAAGACCACAGTGAGATCTTATCATCAGTAGATTACTTCAGAAGACCACAGCGAGACCATATCATTAGTAGATGACTTAAGAAGACCACAGTGATATCTTACCAACAGTAGATTACTTCAGAAGGCCACAGTTAGACCAGATCATCAGTAGATGACTTCAGAAGACCACAGTGAAATCTTATCATCAGTAGGTGACTTCAGAAGACCACGGTGAGACCAGATCATCAGTAGATGACTTCAGAAGACCAAAGTGAGACCTTATCATCAGTAGATGACTTCAGAAGACCACAGTGAGATAGTATCATAACAAGATGACTTCAGAAGAATACCTCAGTGAGACCTTATCATCAGTAGATGACTTCTGAAGACAACAGTGATACCAGATCATCAGTAGATGACTTCAGAAGACCACAGTGAGATCGTATCATCACTAGATGACTTCAGAAGAATACCTCAGTGAGACCTTATCATCAGTAGATGACTTCAGAAGACCACAGTGAGATCTTATCATCAGCAGATGACTTCAGAAGATCACAGTGAGATCTATCATCAGTATATGACTTCAGAAGATCACAGTGAGACCTTATCATCAGTAGATGACTTCAGAAGACCACAGTGAGATCTTATCATCAGTAGATTACTTCAGAAGACCACAGTGAGACCATATCATCAGTAGATGACTTAAGAAGACCACAGTGAGATCTTACCATCAGTAGATGACTTCAGAAAACCACAGTGAGTTCTATCATCAGTAGATGACTTCAGAAGATCACAGTGAGATCTTATCATCACTAGATGACTTCAGAAGAATACCACAGTAGACCTTATCATCAGTAGATAACTTCAGAAGACCACAGTGAGATCTTATCATCAGTAGATTACTTCAGAAGACCCCAGTGAGATCTTATCATCAGTAGATGACTTCAGAAGACAAAAGTGAGACCTTATCATCAGTAGATGACTTCAGAAGACCACAGTGAGATCGTATCATCACTTGATGACTTCAGAAGTATACCTCAGTGAGACCTTATCATCACTAGATGACTTCGGAAGAAGACCACAGTAAGACCTTATCATCAGTAGATTACTTCGGAAGATCACAGTGCGATCTTATCATCAGCAGATGACTTCAGAAGACCACAGTGAGATCTTACCATCAGTAGATTACTCGGAAGACCATAGTGAGACCATATCATCAGTACATGACTTCAGAAGACCACAGTGAGATCTTGTCATCAGTAGATTACTTCAGAAGACCACAGTGAGACCAGATCATCAGTAGGTGACCAGAAGACCAAAGTGAGACCTTATCATCAGTAGATGACTTCAGAAGAACACAGTGAGATCGTATCATCACTAGATTACTTCAGAAGAATACCTCAGTGAGACCTTATCATCAGTAGATGACTTCAGAAGACAACTGTGATACCAGATCATCAGTAGATGACTTCAGAAGACCACAGTGATATCTTACCAACAGTAGATTACTTCAGAAGGCCACAGTGAGACCAGATCATCAGTAGATGACTTCAGAAGACCACAGTGAGATCTTATCATCAGTAGGTGACTTCAGAAGACCACAGTGAGACCAGATCATCAGTAGATGACTTCAGAAGACCAAAGTGAGACCTTATCATCAGTAGATGACTTCAGAAGACCACAGTGAGATGGTATCATCACTAGATGACTTCACAAGAATACCTCAGTGAGACCTTATCATCAGTAGATGACTTCAGAAGACCAAAGTGAGACCTTATCATCAGTAGATGACTTCAGAAGACCACAGTGAGATCTTATCATCAGTAGGTGACTTCAGAAGACCACAGTGAGACCAGATCATCAGTAGATGACTTCAGAAGACCAGAGTGAGATCGTATCATCACTAGATGACTTCAGAAGAATACCTCAGTGTGACCTTATCATCAGTAGATGACTTCAGAAGACCACAGTGAGATCTTATCATCAGTAGATGACTTCAGAAGACCACAGTGAGATCTATCATCAGTAGATGACTTCAGAAGATCACAGTGAGACCTTATCATCAGTAGATGACTTCAGAAGACCACAGTGAGATCTTATCATCAGTAGATTACTTCAGAAGACCACAGTGAGACCATATCATCAGTAGATGACTTCAGAAGATCACAGTGAGATCTTATCATCACTAGATGACTTCAGAAGAATATCACAGTTAGACCTTATCATCAGTAGATGACTTCAGAAGACCACAGTGAGATCTTATCATCAGTAGATTACTTCAGAAGACCACAGTGAGATCTTATCATCAGTAGATGACTTCAGAAGACCACAGTGAGATCTTTCATCAGTAGATGACTTCAGAAGATCACAGTGAGATCTTATCATCACTAAATGACTTCAGAAGAATACCAGAGTTAGACCTTATCATCAGTAGATGACTTCAGAAGACCACAGTGAGACCAGATCATCAGTAGATGACTTCAGAAGACCACAGTGAGACCAGATCATCAGTAGATGACTTCAGAAGACCAAAGTGAGACCTTATCATCAGTAGATGACTTCAGAAGACCACAGTGAGATCTTATCATCAGTAGATTACTTCAGAAGACCACAGTGAGACCATATCATTAGTAGATGACTTCAGATGAATAACACAGTGAGACCTTATCATCAGTAGATGACTTCAGAAGACCACAATGAGACCTTATCATCAGCAGATGACTTCAGAAGACCAAAGTGAGACCGTATCATCACTAGATGACTTCGGAAGAAGACCACAGTGAGACCTTATCATCAGTAGATTACATCAGAAGACCAGAGTGAGATCTTGTCATCACTAGATGACTTCAGAAGAATACCACAGTGAGACCTTATCATCAGTAGATTACTTCGGAAGATCACAGTGAGATCTTATCATCAGCAGATGACTTCAGAAGACCACAGTGAGATCTTACCATCAGTAGATGACTTCAGAAGACCACAGTGAGATCTTATCATCAGTAGATTACTTCAGAAGACCACAGCGAGACCATATCATTAGTAGATGACTTCAGAAGACCACAGTGAGACCATATCATTAGTAGATGACTTCAGATGAATACCACAGTGAGACCTTATCATCAGTAGATGACTTCAGAAGACCACAATGAGACCTTATCATCAGCAGATGACTTCAGAAGACCACAGTGAGACCGTATCATCACTAGATGACTTCTGAAGAAGACCACAGTGAGACCTTATCATAAGTAGATTACTTCTTAAGACCAGAGTGAGATCTTGTCATCACTAGATGACTTCAGAAGAATACCACAGTGAGACCTTATCATCAGTAGATGACTTCAGAAGACCACAGTGAGATCTTATCATCAGTATATGACTTCAGAAGATCACAGTGAGACCTTATCATCAGTAGATGACTTCAGAAAACCACAGTGAGTTCTATCATCAGTAGATGACTTCAGAAGACCACAGTGAGATCTTATCATCAGTAGATTACTTCAGAAGACCACAGCGAGACCATATCATTAGTAGATGACTTAAGAAGACCACAGTGATATCTTACCAACAGTAGATTACTTCAGAAGGCCACAGTTAGACCAGATCATCAGTAGATGACTTCAGAAGACCACAGTGAAATCTTATCATCAGTAGGTGACTTCAGAAGACCACGGTGAGACCAGATCATCAGTAGATGACTTCAGAAGACCAAAGTGAGACCTTATCATCAGTAGATGACTTCAGAAGACCACAGTGAGATAGTATCATAACAAGATGACTTCAGAAGAATACCTCAGTGAGACCTTATCATCAGTAGATGACTTCTGAAGACAACAGTGATACCAGATCATCAGTAGATGACTTCAGAAGACCACAGTGAGATCGTATCATCACTAGATGACTTCAGAAGAATACCTCAGTGAGACCTTATCATCAGTAGATGACTTCAGAAGACCACAGTGAGATCTTATCATCAGCAGATGACTTCAGAAGACCACAGTGAGATCTATCATCAGTATATGACTTCAGAAGATCACAGTGAGACCTTATCATCAGTAGATGACTTCAGAAGACCACAGTGAGATCTTATCATCAGTAGATTACTTCAGAAGACCACAGTGAGACCATATCATCAGTAGATGACTTAAGAAGACCACAGTGAGATCTTACCATCAGTAGATGACTTCAGAAAACCACAGTGAGTTCTATCATCAGTAGATGACTTCAGAAGATCACAGTGAGATCTTATCATCACTAGATGACTTCAGAAGAATACCACAGTAGACCTTATCATCAGTAGATAACTTCAGAAGACCACAGTGAGATCTTATCATCAGTAGATTACTTCAGAAGACCCCAGTGAGATCTTATCATCAGTAGATGACTTCAGAAGACAAAAGTGAGACCTTATCATCAGTAGATGACTTCAGAAGACCACAGTGAGATCGTATCATCACTTGATGACTTCAGAAGTATACCTCAGTGAGACCTTATCATCACTAGATGACTTCGGAAGAAGACCACAGTAAGACCTTATCATCAGTAGATTACTTCGGAAGATCACAGTGCGATCTTATCATCAGCAGATGACTTCAGAAGACCACAGTGAGATCTTACCATCAGTAGATTACTTCGGAAGACCATAGTGAGACCATATCATCAGTACATGACTTCAGAAGACCACAGTGAGATCTTGTCATCAGTAGATTACTTCAGAAGACCACAGTGAGACCAGATCATCAGTAGGTGACCAGAAGACCAAAGTGAGACCTTATCATCAGTAGATGACTTCAGAAGAACACAGTGAGATCGTATCATCACTAGATTACTTCAGAAGAATACCTCAGTGAGACCTTATCATCAGTAGATGACTTCAGAAGACAACTGTGATACCAGATCATCAGTAGATGACTTCAGAAGACCACAGTGATATCTTACCAACAGTAGATTACTTCAGAAGGCCACAGTGAGACCAGATCATCAGTAGATGACTTCAGAAGACCACAGTGAGATCTTATCATCAGTAGGTGACTTCAGAAGACCACAGTGAGACCAGATCATCAGTAGATGACTTCAGAAGACCAAAGTGAGACCTTATCATCAGTAGATGACTTCAGAAGACCACAGTGAGATGGTATCATCACTAGATGACTTCACAAGAATACCTCAGTGAGACCTTATCATCAGTAGATGACTTCAGAAGACCAAAGTGAGACCTTATCATCAGTAGATGACTTCAGAAGACCACAGTGAGATCTTATCATCAGTAGATTACTTCAGAAGACCAAAGTGAGATCTTATCATCAGTAGATGACTTCAGAAGACCACAGTGAGACCATATCATCAGTAGATGACTTCAGAAGACCACAGTGAGATCTTATCATCAGTAGATGACTTCAGAAGACCACAGTGAGATCTATTATCAGTAGATGACTTCAGAAGACCACGGTAAGACCAGATCATCAGTAGATGACTTCAGAAGACCAAAGTGAGACCTTATCATCATTAGATGACTTCAGAAGACCAAAGTGAGATAGTATCATCACTAGATGACTTCAGAAGAATACCTCAGTGAGACCTTATCATCAGTAGATGACTTCAGAAGACAACAGTGATACCAGATCATCAGTAGATGACTTCAGAAGACCACAGTGAGATCGTATCATCACTAGATGACTTCAGAAGAATACCTCAGTGAGACCTTATCATCAGTAGATGACTTCAGAAGACCAAAGTGAGACCTTATCATCAGTAGATTACTTCAGAAGACCACAGTGAGATCTTATCATCAGTAGATTACTTCAGAAGACCACAGTGAGATCTTATCATCAGTAGATTACTTCAGAAGACCACATTGAGACCATATCATCAGTAGATGACTTCAGAAGACCACAGTGAGATCTTATCATCAGTAGATTACTTCAGAAGACCACAGTGAGACCATATCATCAGTACATGACTTCAGAAGACCACAGTGAGATCTTATCATCAGTAGATTACTTCAGAAGACCACAGTGAGACCATATAATCAGTAGATGACTTAAGAAGACAGTGAGATCTTACCATCAGTGGATGACTTCAGAAGACCACAGTGAGACCATATCATCAGTAGATGACTTCAGAAGACCACAGTGATATCTTACCAACAGTAGATTACTTCAGAAGGCCACAGTGAGACCAGATCATCAGTAGATGACTTCAGAAGACCACAGTGAGATAGTATCATAACAAGATGACTTCAGAAGAATACCTCAGTGAGACCTTATCATCAGTAGATGACTTCTGAAGACAACAGTGATACCAGATCATCAGTAGATGACTTCAGAAGACCACAGTGAGATCGTATCATCACTAGATGACTTCAGAAGAATACCTCAGTGTGACCTTATCATCAGTAGATGACTTCAGAAGACCACAGTGAGATCTTATCATCAGCAGATGACTTCAGAAGATCACAGTGAGATCTATCATCAGTATATGACTTCAGAAGATCACAGTGAGACCTTATCATCAGTAGATGACTTCAGAAGACCACAGTGAGATCTTATCATCAGTAGATTACTTCAGAAGACCACAGTGAGACCATATCATCAGTAGATGACTTAAGAAGACCACAGTGAGATCTTACCATCAGTAGATGACTTCAGAAAACCACAGTGAGTTCTATCATCAGTAGATGACTTCAGAAGATCACAGTGAGATCTTATCATCACTAGATGACTTCAGAAGAATACCACAGTTAGACCTTATCATCAGTAGATGACTTCAGAAGACCACAGTGAGATCTTATCATCAGTAGATGACTTCAGAAGACCACAGTGAGATCGTATCATCACTTGATGACTTCAGAAGTATACCTCAGTGAGACCTTATCATCACTAGATGACTTCGGAAGAAGACCACAGTAAGACCTTATCATCAGTAGATTACTTCGGAAGACCACAGTGAGATCTTATCATCAGCAGATGACTTCAGAAGACCACAGTGAGATCTTACCATCAGTAGATTACTTCGGAAGACCACAGTGAGACCATATCATCAGTACATGACTTCAGAAGACCACAGTGAGATCTTGTCATCAGTAGATTACTTCAGAAGACCACAGTGAGACCAGATCATCAGTAGGTGACCAGAAGACCAAAGTGAGACCTTATCATCAGTAGATGACTTCAGAAGAAAATACAGTGAGATCGTATCATCACTAGATGACTTCAGAAGAATACCTCAGTGAGACCTTATCATCAGTAGATGACTTCAGAAGACAACTGTGATACCAGATCATCAGTAGATGACTTCAGAAGACCACAGTGATATCTTACCAACAGTAGATTACTTCAGAAGGCCACAGTGAGACCAGATCATCAGTAGATGACTTCAGAAGACCACAGTGAGATCATATCATCAGTAGGTGACTTCAGAAGACCACAGTGAGACCAGATCATCAGTAGATGACTTCAGAAGACCAAAGTGAGACCTTATCATCAGTAGATGACTTCAGAAGACCACAGTGAGATGGTATCATCACTAGATGACTTCACAAGAATACCTCAGTGAGACCTTATCATCAGTAGATGACTTCAGAAGACCAAAGTGAGACCTTATCATCAGTAGATGACTTCAGAAGACCACAGTGAGATCTTATCATCAGTAGATTACTTCAGAAGACCAAAGTGAGACCTTATCATCAGTAGATGACTTCAGAAGACCACAGTGAGACCATATCATCAGTAGATGACTTCAGAAGACCACAGTGAGATCTTATCATCAGTAGATGACTTCAGAAGACCACAGTGAGATCTATCATCAGTAGATGACTTCAGAAGACCACGGTAAGACCAGATCATCAGTAGATGACTTCAGAAGACCAAAGTGAGACCTTATCATCATTAGATGACTTCAGAAGACCAAAGTGAGATAGTATCATCACTAGATGACTTCAGAAGAATACCTCAGTGAGACCTTATCAACAGTAGATGACTTCAGAAGACAACAGTGATACCAGATCATCAGTAGATGACTTCAGAAGACCACAGTGAGATCGTATCATCACTAGATGACTTCAGAAGAATACCTCAGTGAGACCTTATCATCAGTAGATGACTTCAGAAGACCAAAGTGAGACCTTATCATCAGTAGATGACTTCAGAAGACCACAGTGAGATCTTATCATCAGTAGATTACTTCAGAAGACCACAGTGATATCTTATCATCAGTAGATTACTTCAGAAGACCACATTGAGACCATATCATCAGTAGATGACTTCAGAAGACCACAGTGAGATCTTATCATCAGTAGATTACTTCAGAAGACCACAGTGAGACCATATCATCAGTACATGACTTCAGAAGACCACAGTGAGATCTTATCATCAGTAGATTACTTCAGAAGACCACAGTGAGACCATATCATCAGTAGATGACTTAAGAAGACCAAGTGAGATCTTACCATCAGTGGATGACTTCAGAAGACCACAGTGAGACCATATCATCAGTAGATGACTTCAGAAGACCACAGTGATATCTTACCAACAGTAGATTACTTCAGAAGGCCACAGTGAGACCAGATCATCAGTAGATGACTTCAGAAGACCACAGTGAGATCTTATCATCAGTAGGTGACTTCAGAAGACCACAGTGAGACCTTATCATCAGTAGATGACTTCAGAAGACCACAGTGAGATGGTATCATCACTAGATGACTTCACAAGAATACCTCAGTGAGACCTTATCATCAGTAGATGACTTCAGAAGACCAAAGTGAGACCTTATCATCAGTAGATGACTTCAGAAGACCACAGTGAGATCTTATCATCAGTAGATTACTTCAGAAGACCAAAGTGAGATCTTATCATCAGTAGATGACTTCAGAAGACCACAGTGAGACCATATCATCAGTAGATGACTTCAGAAGACCACAGTGAGATCTTATCATCAGTAGATGACTTCAGAAGACCACAGTGAGATCTATCATCAGTAGATGACTTCAGAAGACCACGGTAAGACCAGATCATCAGTAGATGACTTCAGAAGACCAAAGTGAGACCTTATCATCAGTAGATGACTTCAGAAGACCAAAGTGAGATAGTATCATCACTAGATGACTTCAGAAGAATACCTCAGTGAGACCTTATCATCAGTAGATGACTTCAGAAGACAACAGTGATACCAGATCATCAGTAGATGACTTCAGAAGACCACAGTGAGATCGTATCATCACTAGATGACTTCAGAAGAATACCTCAGTGAGACCTTATCATCAGTAGATGACTTCAGAAGACCAAAGTGAGACCTTATCATCAGTAGATGACTTCAGAAGACCACAGTGAGATCTTATCATCAGTAGATTACTTCAGAAGACCACATTGAGACCATATCATCAGTAGATGACTTCAGAAGACCACAGTGAGATCTTATCATCAGTAGATTACTTCAGAAGACCACAGTGAGACCATATCATCAGTACATGACTTCAGAAGACCACAGTGAGATCTTATCATCAGTAGATTACTTCAGAAGACCACAGTGAGACCATATCATCAGTAGATGACTTAAGAAGACCACAGTGAGATCTTACCATCAGTGGATGACTTCAGAAGACCACAGTGAGACCATATCATCAGTAGATGACTTCAGAAGACCAAAGTGAGACCTTATCATCAGTAGATAACTTCAGAAGACCACAGTGAGATCTTATCATTACTAGATGACTTCAGAAGAATACCACAGTGAGACCTTATCATCAGTAGATGACTTCAGAAGACCACAGTGAGACCTTATCATCAGCAGATGACTTCAGAATACCACAGTGAGACCGTATCATCAGTAGATGACTTCAGAAGACCACAGTGAGATCTTATCATCAGTAGATTACTTCAGAAGACCACAGCGAGACCATATCATTAGTAGATGACTTAAGAAGACCACAGTGATATCTTACCAACAGTAGATTACTTCAGAAGGCCACAGTGAGACCAGATCATCAGTAGATGACTTCAGAAGACCACAGTGAGATCTTATCATCAGTAGGTGACTTCAGAAGACCACAGTGAGACCAGATCATCAGTAGATGACTTCAGAAGACCAAAGTGAGACCTTATCATCAGTAGATGACTTCAGAAGACCACAGTGAGATGGTATCATCACTAGATGACTTCCGAAGAATACCTCAGTGAGACCTTATCATCAGTAGACGACTTCAGAAGACAACAGTGATACCAGATCATCAGTAGATGACTTCAGAAGACCACAGTGAGATCTTATCATCACTAGATGACTTCACAAGAATACCTCAGTGAGACCTTATCATCAGTAGATGACTTCAGAAGACCAAAGTGAGACCTTATCATCAGTAGATGACTTCAGAAGACCACAGTGAGATCTTATCATCAGTAGATGACTTCAGAAGACCACAGTGAGACCAAATCATCAGTAGATGACTTCAGAAGACCACAGTGAGATCTTATCATCAGTAGATGACTTCAGAAGACCACAGTGAGACCTATCATCAGTAGATGACTTCAGAAGACCACAGTGAGACCAGATCATCAGTAGATTACTTCAGAAGACCAAAGTGAGACCTTATCATCAGTAGATGACTTCAGAAGACCAAAGTGAGATAGTATCATCACTAGATGACTTCAGAAGAATACCTCAGTGAGACCTTATCATCAGTAGATGACTTCAGAAGACAACAGTGATACCAGATCATCAGTAGATGACTTCAGAAGACCACAGTGAGATCGTATCATCACTAGATGACTTCAGAAGAATACCTCAGTGAGACCTTATCATCAGTAGATGACTTCAGAAGACCAAAGTGAGACCTTATCATCAGTAGATGACTTCAGAAGACCACAGTGAGATCTTATCATCAGTAGATTACTTCAGAAGACCACAGTGAGATCTTATCATCAGTAGATTACTTCAGAAGACCTCATTGAGACCATATCATCAGTAGATGACTTCAGAAGACCACAGTGAGATCTTATCATCAGTAGATTACTTCAGAAGACCACAGCGAGACCATATCATTAGTAGATGACTTAAGAAGACCACAGTGATATCTTACCAACAGTAGATTACTTCAGAAGGCCACAGTGAGACCAGATCATCAGTAGATGACTTCAGAAGACCACAGTGAGATCTTATCATCAGTAGGTGACTTCAGAAGACCACAGTGAGACCAGATCATCAGTAGATGACTTCAGAAGACCAAAGTGAGACCTTATCATCAGTAGATGACTTCAGAAGACCACAGTGAGATGGTATCATCACTAGATGACTTCGAAGAATACCTCAGTAGTATCTCATAGACGACTCAAGACAACAGTGATACCAGATCATCAGTAGATGACTTCAGAAGACCACAGTGAGATCTTATCATCTGTAGGTGACTTCAGAAGACCACAGTGAGACCAGATCATCAGTAGATGACTTCAGAAGACCAAAGTGAGACCTTATCATCAGTAGATGACTTCAGAAGACCACAGTGAGATGGTATCATCACTAGATGACTTCCGAAGAATACCTCAGTGAGACCTTATCATCAGTAGACGACTTCAGAAGACAACAGTGATACCAGATCATCAGTAGATGACTTCAGAAGACCACAGTGAGATCTTATCATCACTAGATGACTTCACAAGAATACCTCAGTGAGACCTTATCATCAGTAGATGACTTCAGAAGACCAAAGTGAGACCTTATCATCAGTAGATGACTTCAGAAGACCACAGTGAGATCTTATCATCAGTAGATTACTTCAGAAGACCACAGTGAGATCTTATCATCAGTAGATGACTTCAGAAGACCACAGTGAGACCAAATCATCAGTAGATGACTTCAGAAGACCACAATGAGATCTTATCATCAGTAGATGACTTCAGAAGACCACAGTGAGATCTATCATCAGTAGATGACTTCAGAAGACCACGGTGAGACCAGATCATCAGTAGATTACTTCAGAAGACCAAAGTGAGACCTTATCATCAGTAGATGACTTCAGAAGACCAAAGTGAGATAGTATCATCACTAGATGACTTCAGAAGAATACCTCAGTGAGACCTTATCATCAGTAGATGACTTCAGAAGACAACAGTGATACCAGATCATCAGTAGATGACTTCAGAAGACCACAGTGAGATCGTATCATCACTAGATGACTTCAGAAGAATACCTCAGTGAGACCTTATCATCAGTAGATGACTTCAGAAGACCAAAGTGAGACCTTATCATCAGTAGATTACTTCAGAAGACCTCATTGAGACCATATCATCAGTAGATGACTTCAGAAGACCACAGTGAGATCTTATCATCAGTAGATTACATCAGAAGACCACAGTGAGACCATATCATCAGTACATGACTTCAGAAGACCACAGTGAGATCTTATCATCAGTAGATTACTTCAGAAGACCACAGTGAGACCATATAATCAGTAGATGACTTAAGAAGACAGTGAGATCTTACCATCAGTGGATGACTTCAGAAGACCACAGTGAGACCATATCATCAGTAGATGACTTCAGAAGACCAAAGTGAAACCTTATCATCAGTAGATTACTTCAGAAGACCACAGCGAGACCATATCATTAATAGATGACTTAAGAAGACCACAGTGATATCTTACAAACAGTATATTACTTCAGAAGGCCACAGTTAGACCAGATCATCAGTAGATGACTTCAGAAGACCACAGTGAGATCTTCTCATCAGTAGGTGACTTCAGAAGACCACAGTGAGACCAGATCATCAGTAAATGACTTCAGAAGACCAAAGTGAGACATTATCATCAGTAGATGACTTCAGAAGACCACAGTGAGATATATCATCAGTAGATGACTTCAGAAGATCACAGTGAGATCTTATCATCACTAGATGACTTCAGAAGACCACAGTGAGATCTTATCATCAGTAGATTACTTCAGAAGACCACAGTGAGACCAGATCATCAGTAGGTGACTTCAGAAGACCAAAGTGAGACCTTATCATCAGTAGATAACTTCAGAAGACCACAGTGAGATCGTATCATCACTAGATTACTTCAGAAGAATACCTCAGTGAGACCATATCATCAGTAGATGACTTCAGAAGACAACTGTGATACCAGATCATCAGTAAATGACTTCAGAAGACCACAGTGAGATCTATCATCAGTAGATGACTTCAGAAGATCACAGTGAGACCTTATCGTCAGTAGATTACTTCAGAAGACCACAGTGAGATCTTATCATTACTAGATGACTTCAGAAGAATACCACAGTGAGACCTTATCATCAGTAGATGACTTCAGAAGACCACAGTGAGACCTTATCATCAGCAGATGACTTCAGAATACCACAGTGAGACCTTATCATCAGTAGATGACTTCAGAAGACCACAGTGAGATCTTATCATCAGTAGATTACTTCAGAAGACCACAGCGAGATCATATCATTAGTAGATGACTTAAGAAGACCACAGTGATATCTTACCAACAGTAGATGACTTCAGAAGGCCACAGTGAGACCAGATCATCAGTAGATGACTTCAGAAGACCACAGTGAGATCTTATCATCAGTAGGTGACTTCAGAAGACCACAGTGAGACCAGATCATCAGTAGATGATTTCAGAAGACCAAAGTGAGACCTTATCATCAGTAGATGACTTCAGAAGACCACAGTGAGATGGTATCATCACTAGATGACTTCCGAAGAATACCTCAGTGAGACCTTATCATCAGTAGATGACTTCAGAAGACCACAGTGATACCAGATCATCAGTAGATGACTTCAGAAGACCACAGTGAGATCGTATCATCACTAGATGACTTCAGAAGAATACCTCAGTGAGACCTTATCATGAGTAGATGACTTCAGAAGACAACAGTGATACCAGATCATCAGTAGATGACTTAAGAAGACGACAGTGAGATCTTACCATCAGTAGATGACTTCAGAAGACAACAGTGACACCAGATCATCAGTAGATGACTTCAGAAGACCACAGTGAGATCTTATCATCAGTTGATGACTTCAGAAAACCACAGTGAGATCTATCATCAGTAGATGACTTCAGAAGACCACAGCGAGACCATATCATTAATAGATGACTTAAGAAAACCACAGTGATATCTTACCAACAGTATATTACTTCAGAAGGCCACAGTGAGACCAGATCATCAGTAGATGACTTCAGAAGACCACAGTGAGATCTTATCATCAGTAGATTACTTCAGAAGACCAAAGTGAGACCTTATCATCAGTAGATGACTTCAGAAGACCACAGTGAGATCTATCATCAGTAGATGACTTCAGAAGATCACAGTGAGACCTTATCGTCAGTAGATTACTTCAGAAGACCACAGTGAGATCTTATCATTACTAGATGACTTCAGAAGAATACCACAGTGAGACCTTATCATCAGTAGATGACTTCAGAAGACAACAGTGATACCAGATCATCAGTAGATGACTTCAGAAGACCACAGTGAGATCTTATCATCAGTAGATGACTTCAGAAGACCACAGTGAGATCTATCATCAGTAGATGACTTCAGAAGATCACAGTGAGACCTTATCATCAGTAGATGACTTCAGAAGACCACAGTGAGATCTTACCATCAGTAGATTACTTCAGAAGACCAGAGTGAGACCATATCATCAGTAGATGACTTCAGAAGACCACAGTGAGATCTTCTCATCAGTAGATTACTTCAGAAGACCACAGTGAGACCATATCATCAGTACATGACTTCAGAAGACCACAGTGAGATCCTATCATCAGTAGATTACTTCAGAAGACCACAGTGAGAAGATATAATCAGTAGATGACTTAAGAAGACAGTGAGATCTTACCATCAGTGGATGACTTCAGAAGACCACAGTGAGACCATATCATCAGTAGATGACTTCAGAAGACCAAAGTGAGACCTTATCATCAGTAGATGACTTCAGAAGACCACAGTGAGACCATATCATTAATAGATGACTTAAGAAGACCACAGTGATATCTTACCAACAGTATATTACTTCAGAAGGCCACAGTGAGACCAGATCATCAGTAGATGACTTCAGAAGACCACAGTGTGATCTTCTCATCAATAGGTGACTTCAGAAAACCACAGTGAGACCAGATCATCAGTAAATGACTTCAGAAGACCAAAGTGAGACATTATCATCAGTAGATGACTTCAGAAGACCACAGTGAGATATATCATCAGTAGATGACTTCAGAAGATCACAGTGAGATCTTATCATCACTAGATGACTTCAGAAGACCACAGTGAGTCCAGATCATCAGTAGGTGACTTCAGAAGACCAAAGTGAGACCTTATCATCAGTAGATGACTTCAGAAGACCACAGTGAGATCGTATCATCACTAGATTACTTCAGAAGAATACCTCAGTGAGACCTTATCATCAGTAGATGACTTCAGAAGACAACAGTGATACCAGATCATCAGTAGATGACTTCAGAAGACCACAGTGAGATCTATCATCAGTAGATGACTTCAGAAGATCACAGTGAGACCTTATCATCAGTAGATGACTTCAGAAGACCACAGTGAGACCTTATCATTAGTAGATGACTTCAGATGAATACCAC
Source organism: Coregonus clupeaformis (assembly GCF_020615455.1). Taxonomy (NCBI): domain Eukaryota; kingdom Metazoa; phylum Chordata; class Actinopteri; order Salmoniformes; family Salmonidae; genus Coregonus; species Coregonus clupeaformis. Next base: position 11,487,143 of record NC_059204.1, on the reverse strand, counting down.
AGTGAGACCTTATCATCAGTAGATGACTTCGGAAGACCACAGTGAGACCTTATCATTAGTAGATGACTTCAGATGAATACCACAGTGAGATCGTATCATCACTAGATGACTTCCGAAGAATACCTCAGTGAGACCTTATCATCATTAGATGACTTCAGAAGACAACAGTGATACCAGATCATCAGTAGATGACTTCAGAAGACCACAGTGAGATCGTATCATCACTAGATGACTTCAGAAGAATACCTCAGTGAGACCTTATCATCAGTAGATGACTTCAGAAGACAACAGTGATACCAGATCATCAGTAGATGACTTCAGAAGACCACAGTGAGATCTTATCATCAGTAGATGACTTCAGAAGACCACAGTGAGATCTATCATCAGTAGATGACTTCAGAAGATCACAGTGAGACCTTATCATCAGTAGATGACTTCAGAAGACCACAGTGAGATCTTACCATCAGTAGATTACTTCAGAAGACCAGAGTGAGACCATATTATCAGTAGATGACTTCAGAAGACCACAGTGAGATCTTCTCATCAGTAGATTACTTCAGAAGACCACAGTGAGACCATATCATCAGTACATGACTTCAGAAGACCACAGTGAGATCTTATCATCAGTAGATTACTTCAGAAGACCACAGTGAGAAGATATGATCAGTAGATGACTTAAGAAGACAGTGAGATCTTACCATCAGTGGATGACTTCAGAAGACCACAGTGAGACCATATCATCAGTAGATGACTTCAGAAGACCAAAGTGAGACCTTATCATCAGTAGATGACTTCAGAAGACCACAGTGAGATCTTATCATCAGTAGATTACTTCAGAAGACCACAGCGAGACCATATCATTAATAGATGACTTAAGAAGACCACAGTGATATCTTACCAACAGTATATTAATTCAGAAGGCCACAGTGAGACCAGATCATCAGTAGATGACTTCAGAAGACCACAGTGTGATCTTCTCATCAATAGGTGACTTCAGAAAACCACAGTGAGACCAGATCATCAGTAAATGACTTCAGAAGACCAAAGTGAGACATTATCATCAGTAGATGACTTCAGAAGACCACAGTGAGATATATCATCAGTAGATGACTTCAGAAGATCACAGTGAGATCTTATCATCACTAGATGACTTCAGAAGACCACAGTGAGTCCAGATCATCAGTAGGTGACTTCAGAAGACCAAAGTGAGACCTTATCATCAGTAGATGACTTCAGAAGACCACAGTGAGATCGTATCATCACTAGATTACTTCAGAAGAATACCTCAGTGAGACCTTATCATCAGTAGATGACTTCAGAAGACAACAGTGATACCAGATCATCAGTAGATGACTTCAGAAGACCACAGTGAGATCTATCATCAGTAGATGACTTCAGAAGATCACAGTGAGACCTTATCATCAGTAGATGACTTCAGAAGACTACAGTGAGACCTTATCATTAGTAGATGACTTCAGATGAATACCACAGTGAGACCTTATCATCAGTAGATGACTTCAGAAGACCACAATGAGACCTTATCATTAGCAGATGACTTCAGAAGACCACAGTGAGACCGTATCATCACTAGATGACTTCGGAAGAAGACCACAGTGAGACCTTATCATCAGTAGATTACTTCAGAAGACAACAGTGACACCAGATCATCAGTAGATGACTTCAGAAGACCACAGTGAGATCTTATCATCGGTAGATGACTTCAGAAAACCACAGTGAGATCAATCAACAGTAGATGACTTCAGAAGACCACAGTGAGACCATATAATCAGTAGATGACTTAAGAAGACCACAGCGAGACCATATCATTAATAGATGACTTAAGAAGACCACAGTGAGACCTTATCATCAGTAGATGACTTCAGAAGACCAAAGTGAGACCTTATCATCAGTAGATGACTTCAGAAGACCACAGCGAGACCATATCATTAATAGATGACTTAAGAAGACCACAGTGATATCTTCTCATCAGTAGATGACTTCAGAAGACAACAGTGACACCAGATCATCAGTAGATGACTTCAGAAGACTACAGTGAGATCTTATCATCGTTAGATGACTTCAGAAAACCACAGTGAGATCTATCAACAGTAGATTACTTCAGAAGACCACAGTGAGACCATATAATCAGTAGATGACTTAAGAAGACCACAGCGAGACCATATCATTAATAGATGACTTAAGAAGACCACAATGAGACCTTATCATCAGTAGAAGACTTCAGAAGACCACAGCGAGACCATATCATTAATAGATGACTTAAGAAGACCAAAGTGATATCTTCTCATCAGTAGATGACTTCAGAAGACCACAGTGAGTCCAGATCATCAGTAGATTACTTCAGAAGACCACAGTGAGATCTATCATCAGTAGATGACTTCAGAAGATCACAGTGAGACCTTATCATCAGTAGATTACTTTAGAAGACCACAGTGAGATCTTATCATCAGTAGATTACTTCAGAAGACCACAGTGAGACCATATCATCAGTAGATGACTTAAGAAGACCACAGTGAGATCTTACCATCAGTAGATGACTTCAGAAGACAACAGTGACACCAGATCATCAGTAGATGACTTCAGAAGACCAAATTGAGACCTTATTATCAGTAGATGACTTAAGAAGACCACAGTGATATCTTACCAACAGTAGATTACTTCAGAAGGCCACAGTGAGACCAGATCATCAGTAGTTGACTTCAGAAGACCACAGTGAGATCTTATCATCAGTAGGTGACTTCAGAAGACCACAGTGAGACCAGATCATCAGTAGATGACTTCAGAAGACCAAAGTGAGACCTTATCATCAGTAGATGACTTCAGAAGACCACAGTGAGATGGTATCATCACTAGATGACTTCCGAAGAATACCTCAGTGAGACCTTATCATCAGTAGATGACTTCAGAAGACAACAGTGATACCAGATCATCAGTAGATGACTTCAGAAGACCACAGTGAGATCGTATCATCACTAGATGACTTCAGAAGAATACCTCAGTGAGACCTTATCATGAGTAGATGACTTCAGAAGACAACAGTGATACCAGATCATCAGTAGATGACTTCAGAAGACCACAGTGAGATCTTATCATCAGTAGATGACTTCAGAAGACCACAGTGAGATCTATCATCAGTAGATGACTTCAGAAGATCACATTGAGACCTTATCATCAGTAGATGACTTCAGAAGACCACAGTGAGATCTTATCATCAGTAGATTACTTCAGAAGACCACAGTGAGACCATATCATCAGTAGATTACTTAAGAAGACGACAGTGAGATCTTACCATCAGCAGATGACTTCAGAAGACAACAGTGACACCAGATCATCAGTAGATGACTTCAGAAGACCACAGTGAGATCTTATCATCAGTTGATGACTTCAGAAAACCACAGTGAGATCTATCATCAGTAGATGACTTCAGAAGACCACAGTGAGATCGTATCATCACTAGATGACTTCAGAAAAATACCTCAGTGAGACCTTATCATCAGTAGATGACTTCAGAAGACAACAGTGATACCAGATCATCAGTAGATGACTTCAGAAGACCACAGTGAGATCTTATCATCAGTAGATGACTTCAGAAGACCACAGTGAGACCTTATCATCAGTAGATGACTTCAGAAGACCACAGTGAGATCTTACCATCAGTAGATTACTTCAGAAGACCAGAGTGAGACCATATCATCAGTAGATGACTTCAGAAGACCACAGTGAGATCTTATCATCAGTAGATTACTTCAGAAGACCACAGTGAGACCATATCATCAGTACATGACTTCAGAAGACCACAGTGAGATCTTATCATCAGTAGATTACTTCAGAAGACCACAGTGAGAAGATATAATCAGTAGATGACTTAAGAAGACAGTGAGATCTTACCATCAGTGGATGACTTCAGAAGACCACAGTGAGACCATATCATCAGTAGATGACTTCAGAAGACCAAAGTGAGACCTTATCATCAGTAGATGACTTCAGAAGACCACAGTGAGATCTTATCATCAGTAGATTACTTCAGAAGACCACAGCGAGACCATATCATTAATAGATGACTTAAGAAGACCACAGTGATATCTTACCAACAGTATATTAATTCAGAAGGCCACAGTGGGACCAGATCATCAGTAGATGACTTCAGAAGACCACAGTGTGATCTTCTCATCAATAGGTGACTTCAGAAAACCACAGTGAGACCAGATCATCAGTAAATGACTTCAGAAGACCAAAGTGAGACATTATCATCAGTAGATGACTTCAGAAGACCACAGTGAGATATATCATCAGTAGATGACTTCAGAAGATCACAGTGAGATCTTATCATCACTAGATGACTTCAGAAGACCACAGTGAGTCCAGATCATCAGTAGGTGACTTCAGAAGACCAAAGTGAGACCTTATCATCAGTAGATGACTTGAGAAGACCACAGTGAGATCATACCATCACTAGATTACTTCAGAAGAATACCTCAGTGAGACCTTATCATCAGTAGATGACTTCAGAAGACAACAGTGATACCAGATCATCAGTAGATGACTTCAGAAGACCGCAGTGAGATCTATCATCAGTAGATGACTTCAGAAGATCACAGTGAGACCTTATCATCAGTAGATGACTTCAGAAGACCACAGTGAGACCTTATCATTAGTAGATGACTTCAGATGAATACCACAGTGAGACCTTATCATCAGTAGATGACTTCAGAAGACCACAATGAGACCTTATCATTAGCTGATGACTTCAGAAGACCACAGTGAGACCGTATCATCACTAGATGACTTCGGAAGAAGACCACAGTGAGACCAGATCATCAGTAGATGACTTCAGAAGACCACAGTGAGATCTTATCATCGGTAGATGACTTCAGAAAACCACAGTGAGATCAATCAACAGTAGATGACTTCAGAAGACCACAGTGAGACCATATAATCAGTAGATGACTTAAGAAGACCACAGCGAGACCATATCATTAATAGATGACTTAAGAAGACCACAGTGAGACCTTATCATCAGTAGATGACTTCAGAAGACCAAAGTGAGACCTTATCATCAGTAGATGACTTCAGAAGACCACAGCGAGACCATATCATTAATAGATGACTTAAGAAGACCACAGTGATATCTTCTCATCAGTAGATGACTTCAGAAGACAACAGTGACACCAGATCATCAGTAGATGACTTCAGAAGACTACAGTGAGATCTATCAACAGTAGATTACTTCAGAAGACCACAGTGAGACCATATAATCAGTAGATGACTTAAGAAGACCACAGCGAGACCATATCATTAATAGATGACTTAAGAAGACCACAGTGAGACCTTATCATCAGTAGAGGACTTCAGAAGACCACAGCGAGACCATATCATTAATAGATGACTTAAGAAGACCACAGTGATATCTTCTCATCAGTAGATGACTTCAGAAGACCACAGTGAGTCCAGATCATCAGTAGAGGACTTCAGAAGACCACAGCGAGACCATATCATTAATAGATGACTTAAGAAGACCACAGTGATATCTTCTCATCAGTAGATGACTTCAGAAGACCACAGTGAGTCCAGATCATCAGTAGATGACTTCAGAAAACCACAGTGAGATCTATCAACAGTAGATTACTTCAGAAGACCACAGTGAGACCATATAATCAGTAGATGACTTAAGAAGACCACAGCGAGACCATATCATTAATAGATGACTTAAGAAGACCACAGTGAGTCCTTATCATCAGTAGAGGACTTCAGAAGACCACAGCGAGACCATATCATTAATAGATGACTTAAGAAGACCACAGTGATATCTTCTCATCAGTAGATGACTTCAGAAGACCACAGTGAGTCCAGATCATCAGTAGATTACTTCAGAAGACCACAGTGAGATCTATCATCAGTAGATGACTTCAGAAGATCACAGTGAGACCTTATCATCAGTAGATGACTTTAGAAGACCACAGTGAGATCTTATCATCAGTAGATTACTTCAGAAGACAACAGTGAGACCATATCATCAGTAGATGACTTAAGAAGACCACAGTGAGATCTTACCATCAGTAGATGACTTCAGAAGACAACAGTGACACCAGATCATCAGTAGATGACTTCAGAAGATCACAGTGAGACCTTATCATCAGTAGATGACTTTAGAAGACCACAGTGATATCTTACCAACAGTAGATTACTTCAGAAGGCCACAGTGAGACCAGATCATCAGTAGTTGACTTCAGAAGACCACAGTGAGATCTTATCATCAGTACGTGACTTCAGAAAACCACAGTGAGACCAGATCATCAGTAGATGATTTCAGAAGACCACAGTGAGATCGTATCATCACTAGATGACTTCAGAAGAATACCTCAGTGAGACCTTATCATGAGTAGATGACTTCAGAAGACAACAGTGATACCAGATCATCAGTAGATGACTTCAGAAGACCACAGTGAGACCTTATCATCAGTAGATGACTTCAGAAGACCACAGTGAGATCTATCATCAGTAGATGACTTCAGAAGATCACAGTGAGACCTTATCATCAGTAGATGACTTCAGAAGACCACAGTGAGACCTTACCATCAGTAGATTACTTCAGAAGACCAGAGTGAGACCATATCATCAGTAGATGACTTCAGAAGACCACAGTGAGATCTTCTCATCAGTAGATTACTTCAGAAGACCACAGTGAGACCATATCATCAGTACATGACTTCAGAAGACCACAGTGAGACCTTATCATCAGTAGATTACTTCAGAAGACCACAGTGAGAAGATATGATCAGTAGATGACTTAAGAAGACAGTGAGACCTTATCATCAGTGGATGACTTCAGAAGACCACAGTGAGACCATATCATCAGTAGATGACTTCAGAAGACCAAAGTGAGACCTTATCATCAGTAGATGACTTCAGAAGACCACAGTGAGACCTTATCATCAGTAGATTACTTCAGAAGACCACAGCGAGACCATATCATTAATAGATGACTTAAGAAGACCACAGTGAGACCTTACCAACAGTATATTAATTCAGAAGGCCACAGTGAGACCAGATCATCAGTAGATGACTTCAGAAGACCACAGTGTGATCTTCTCATCAGTAGATGACTTCAGAAAACCACAGTGAGACCAGATCATCAGTAGATGACTTCAGAAGACCAAAGTGAGACATTATCATCAGTAGATGACTTCAGAAGACCACAGTGAGATATATCATCAGTAGATGACTTCAGAAGATCACAGTGAGATCTTATCATCACTAGATGACTTCAGAAGACCACAGTGAGTCCAGATCATCAGTAGGTGACTTCAGAAGACCAAAGTGAGATCTATCATCAGTAGATGACTTCAGAAGATCACAGTGAGACCTTATCATCAGTAGATGACTTCAGAAGACTACAGCGAGACCTTATCATTAGTAGATGACTTCAGATGAATACCACAGTGAGACCTTATCATCAGTAGATGACTTCAGAAGACCACAATGAGACCTTATCATTAGCAGATGACTTCAGAAGACCACAGCGAGACCGTATCATCACTAGATGACTTCGGAAGAAGACAACAGTGATACCTTCTCATCAGTAGATGACTTCAGAAGACAACAGTGACACCAGATCATCAGTAGATGACTTCAGAAGACCACAGTGAGATCTTATCATCGGTAGATGACTTCAGAACAAGTGAGATCAACAGTAGATTACTTCAGAAGACCACAGTGAGACCATATAATCAGTAGATGACTTAAGAAGACCACAGCGAGACCATATCATTAATAGATGACTTAAGAAGACCACAGTGAGACGTTATCGTCAGTAGATGACTTCAGAAGACCAAAGTGAGTCCTTATCATCAGTAGAGGACTTCAGAAGACCACAGCGAGACCATATCATTAATAGATGACTTAAGAAGACCACAGTGATATCTTCTCATCAGTAGATGACTTCAGAAGACAACAGTGACACCAGATCATCAGTAGATGACTTCAGAAGACTACAGTGAGATCTTATCATCGTTAGATGACTTCAGAAAACCACAGTGAGATCTATCAACAGTAGATTACTTCAGAAGACCACAGTGAGACCATATAATCAGTAGATGACTTAAGAAGACCACAGCGAGACCATATCATTAATAGATGACTTAAGAAGACCACAGTGAGACCTTATCATCAGTAGAGGACTTCAGAAGACCACAGCGAGACCATATCATTAATAGATGACTTAAGAAGACCACAGTGATATCTTCTCATCAGTAGATGACTTCAGAAGACCACAGTGAGTCCAGATCATCAGTAGATTACTTCAGAAGACCACAGTGAGATCTATCATCAGTAGATGACTTCAGAAGATCACAGTGAGACCTTATCATCAGTAGATGACTTTAGAAGACCACAGTGAGATCTTATCATCAGTAGATTACTTCAGAAGACCACAGTGAGACCATATCATCAGTAGATGACTTAAGAAGACCACAGTGAGATCTTACCATCAGTAGATGACTTCAGAAGACAACAGTGACACCAGATCATCAGTAGATGACTTCAGAAGACCAAATTGAGACCTTATTATCAGTAGATGACTTAAGAAGACCACAGTGATATCTTACCAACAGTAGATTACTTCAGAAGGCCACAGTGAGACCAGATCATCAGTAGTTGACTTCAGAAGACCACAGTGAGATCTTATCATCAGTAGGTGACTTCAGAAGACCACAGTGAGACCAGATCATCAGTAGATGACTTCAGAAGACCAAAGTGAGACCTTATCATCAGTAGATGACTTCAGAAGACCACAGTGAGATGGTATCATCACTAGATGACTTCCGAAGAATACCTCAGTGAGACCTTATCATCAGTAGATGACTTCAGAAGACAACAGTGATACCAGATCATCAGTAGATGACTTCAGAAGACCACAGTGAGATCGTATCATCACTAGATGACTTCAGAAGAATACCTCAGTGAGACCTTATCATGAGTAGATGACTTCAGAAGACAACAGTGATACCAGATCATCAGTAGATGACTTCAGAAGACCACAGTGAGATCTTATCATCAGTAGATGACTTCAGAAGACCACAGTGAGATCTATCATCAGTAGATGACTTCAGAAGATCACATTGAGACCTTATCATCAGTAGATGACTTCAGAAGACCACAGTGAGATCTTATCATCAGTAGATTACTTCAGAAGACCACAGTGAGACCATATCATCAGTTGATTACTTAAGAAGACGACAGTGAGATCTTACCATCAGTAGATGACTTCAGAAGACAACAGTGACACCAGATCATCAGTAGATGACTTCAGAAGACCACAGTGAGATCTTATCATCAGTTGATGACTTCAGAAAACCACAGTGAGATCTATCATCAGTAGATGACTTCAGAAGACCACAGTGATACCAGATCATCAGTAGATGACTTCAGAAGACCACAGTGAGATCTTATCATCAGTAGATGACTTCAGAAGACAACAGTGATACCAGATCATCAGTAGATGACTTCAGAAGACCACAGTGAGATCTTATCATCAGTAGATGACTTCAGAAGACCACAGTGAGATCTATCATCAGTAGATGACTTCAGAAGATCACAGTGAGACCTTATCATCAGTAGATGACTTCAGAAGACCACAGTGAGATCTTACCATCAGTAGATTACTTCAGAAGACCAGAGTGAGACCATATCATCAGTAGATGACTTCAGAAGACCACAGTGAGATCTTATCATCAGTAGATTACTTCAGAAGACCACAGTGAGACCATATCATCAGTACATGACTTCAGAAGACCACAGTGAGATCTTATCATCAGTAGATTACTTCAGAAGACCACAGTGAGAAGATATAATCAGTAGATGACTTAAGAAGACAGTGAGATCTTACCATCAGTGGATGACTTCAGAAGACCACAGTGAGACCATATCATCAGTAGATGACTTCAGAAGACCAAAGTGAGACCTTATCATCAGTAGATGACTTCAGAAGACCACAGTGAGATGTTATCATCAGTAGATTACTTCAGAAGACCACAGCGAGACCATATCATTAATAGATGACTTAAGAAGACCACAGTGATATCTTACCAACAGTATATTAATTCAGAAGGCCACAGTGAGACCAGATCATCAGTAGATGACTTCAGAAGACCACAGTGAGATCTTCTCATCAATAGGTGACTTCAGAAGACCACAGTGAGACCAGATCATCAGTAAATGACTTCAGAAGACCAAAGTGAGACATTATCATCAGTAGATGACTTCAGAAGACCACAGTGAGATATATCATCAGTAGATGACTTCAGAAGATCACAGTGAGACCTTATCATCACTAGATGACTTCAGAAGACCACAGTGAGACCAGATCATCAGTAGATGACTTCAGAAGACCAAAGTGAGACCATATCATCAGTAGATGACTTCAGAAGACCACAGTGAGATCATATCATCAATAGATGACTTCAGAAGAATACCTCAGTGAGACCTTATCATCAGTAGATGACTTCAGAAGACAACAGTGACACCAGATCATCAGTAGATGACTTCAGAAGACCACAGTGAGATATATCATCAGTAGATGACTTCAGAAGATCACAGTGAGACCTTATCATCAGTAGATTACTTCAGAAGACCACAGTGAGATCTTATCATCAGTAGATGACTTCAGAAGAATACCACAGTGAGACCTTATCATCAGTAGATGACTTCAGAAGACCACAATGAGACCTTATCATTAGCTGATGACTTCAGAAGACCACAGTGAGACCGTATCATCACTAGATGACTTCGGAAGAAGACCACAGTGAGACCTTATCATCAGTAGATTACTTCAGAAGACAACAGTGACACCAGATCATCAGTAGATGACTTCAGAAGACCACAGTGAGATCTTATCATCGGTAGATGACTTCAGAAAACCACAGTGAGATCAATCAACAGTAGATGACTTCAGAAGACCACAGTGAGACCATATAATCAGTAGATGACTTAAGAAGACCACAGCGAGACCATATCATAATAGATGACTTAAGAAGACCACAGTGAGACCTTATCATCAGTAGATGACTTCAGAAGACCAAAGTGAGACCTTATCATCAGTAGATGACTTCAGAAGACCACAGCGAGACCATATCATTAATAGATGACTTCAAGAAGACCACAGTGATATCTTCTCATCAGTAGATGACTTCAGAAGACAACAGTGACACCAGATCATCAGTAGATGACTTCAGAAGACTACAGTGAGATCTATCAACAGTAGATTACTTCAGAAGACCACAGTGAGACCATATAATCAGTAGATGACTTAAGAAGACCACAGCGAGACCATATCATTAATAGATGACTTAAGAAGACCACAGTGAGACCTTATCATCAGTAGAGGACTTCAGAAGACCACAGCGAGACCATATCATTAATAGATGACTTAAGAAGACCACAGTGATATCTTCTCATCAGTAGATTACTTCAGAAGACCACAGTGAGTCCAGATCATCAGTAGAGGACTTCAGAAGACCACAGCGAGACCATATCATTAATAGATGACTTAAGAAGACCACAGTGATATCTTCTCATCAGTAGATGACTTCAGAAGACCACAGTGAGTCCAGATCATCAGTAGATGACTTCAGAAAACCACAGTGAGATCTATCAACAGTAGATTACTTCAGAAGACCACAGTGAGACCATATAATCAGTAGATGACTTAAGAAGACCACAGCGAGACCATATCATTAATAGATGACTTAAGAAGACCACAGTGAGTCCTTATCATCAGTAGAGGACTTCAGAAGACCACAGCGAGACCATATCATTAATAGATGACTTAAGAAGACCACAGTGATATCTTCTCATCAGTAGATGACTTCAGAAGACCACAGTGAGTCCAGATCATCAGTAGATTACTTCAGAAGACCACAGTGAGATCTATCATCAGTAGATGACTTCAGAAGATCACAGTGAGACCTTATCATCAGTAGATGACTTTAGAAGACCACAGTGAGATCTTACCATCAGTAGATGACTTCAGAAGACAACAGTGACACCAGATCATCAGTAGATGACTTCAGAAGACCAAATTGAGACCTTATTATCAGTAGATGACTTAAGAAGACCACAGTGATATCTTACCAACAGTAGATTACTTCAGAAGGCCACAGTGAGACCAGATCATCAGTAGTTGACTTCAGAAGACCACAGTGAGATCTTATCATCAGTACGTGACTTCAGAAGACCACAGTGAGACCAGATCATCAGTAGATGATTTCAGAAGACCACAGTGAGATCGTATCATCACTAGATGACTTCAGAAGAATACCTCAGTGAGACCTTATCATGAGTAGATGACTTCAGAAGACAACAGTGATACCAGATCATCAGTAGATGACTTCAGAAGACCACAGTGAGATCTTATCATCAGTAGATGACTTCAGAAGACCACAGTGAGATCTATCATCAGTAGATGACTTCAGAAGATCACAGTGAGACCTTATCATCAGTAGATGACTTCAGAAGACCACAGTGAGATCTTACCATCAGTAGATTACTTCAGAAGACCAGAGTGAGACCATATCATCAGTAGATGACTTCAGAAGACCACAGTGAGATCTTCTCATCAGTAGATTACTTCAGAAGACCACAGTGAGACCATATCATCAGTACATGACTTCAGAAGACCACAGTGAGATCTTATCATCAGTAGATTACTTCAGAAGACCACAGTGAGAAGATATGATCAGTAGATGACTTAAGAAGACAGTGAGATCTTACCATCAGTGGATGACTTCAGAAGACCACAGTGAGACCATATCATCAGTAGATGACTTCAGAAGACCAAAGTGAGACCTTATCATCAGTAGATGACTTCAGAAGACCACAGTGAGATCTTATCATCAGTAGATTACTTCAGAAGACCACAGCGAGACCATATCATTAATAGATGACTTAAGAAGACCACAGTGATATCTTACCAACAGTATATTAATTCAGAAGGCCACAGTGAGACCAGATCATCAGTAGATGACTTCAGAAGACCACAGTGTGATCTTCTCATCAATAGGTGACTTCAGAAAACCACAGTGAGACCAGATCATCAGTAAATGACTTCAGAAGACCAAAGTGAGACATTATCATCAGTAGATGACTTCAGAAGACCACAGTGAGATATATCATCAGTAGATGACTTCAGAAGATCACAGTGAGATCTTATCATCACTAGATGACTTCAGAAGACCACAGTGAGTCCAGATCATCAGTAGGTGACTTCAGAAGACCAAAGTGAGATCTATCATCAGTAGATGACTTCAGAAGATCACAGTGAGACCTTATCATCAGTAGATGACTTCAGAAGACTACATTGAGACCTTATCATCAGTAGATGACTTCAGAAGACCACAATGAGACCTTATCATTAGTAGATGACTTCAGATGAATACCACAGTGAGACCTTATCATCAGTAGATGACTTCAGAAGACCACAATGAGACCTTATCATTAGCAGATGACTTCAGAAGACCACAGTGAGACCGTATCATCACTAGATGACTTCGGAAGAAGACAACAGTGAGACCTTATCATCAGTAGATTACTTCAGAAGACAACAGTGACACCAGATCATCAGTAGATGACTTCAGAAGACCACAGTGAGATCTTATCATCGGTAGATGACTTCAGAAAACCACAGTGAGATCAATCAACAGTAGATGACTTCAGAAGACCACAGTGAGACCATATAATCAGTAGATGACTTAAGAAGACCACAGCGAGACCATATCATTAATAGATGACTTAAGAAGACCACAGTGAGACGTTATCATCAGTAGATGACTTCAGAAGACCAAAGTGAGACCTTATCATCAGTAGATGACTTCAGAAGACCACAGCGAGACCATATCATTAATAGATGACTTAAGAAGACCACAGTGATATCTTCTCATCAGTAGATGACTTCAGAAGACAACAGTGACACCAGATCATCAGTAGATGACTTCAGAAGACTACAGTGAGATCTTATCATCGTTAGATGACTTCAGAAAACCACAGTGAGACCTATCAACAGTAGATTACTTCAGAAGACCACAGTGAGACCATATAATCAGTAGATGACTTAAGAAGACCACAGCGAGACCATATCATTAATAGATGACTTAAGAAGACCACAGTGAGACCTTATCATCAGTAGAGGACTTCAGAAGACCACAGCGAGACCATATCATTAATAGATGACTTAAGAAGACCACAGTGATATCTTCTCATCAGTAGATGACTTCAGAAGACCACAGTGAGTCCAGATCATCAGTAGATTACTTCAGAAGACCACAGTGAGATCTATCATCAGTAGATGACTTCAGAAGATCACAGTGAGACCTTATCATCAGTAGATTACTTTAGAAGACCACAGTGAGATCTTATCATCAGTAGATTACTTCAGAAGACCACAGTGAGACCATATCATCAGTAGATGACTTAAGAAGACCACAGTGAGATCTTACCATCAGTAGATGACTTCAGAAGACAACAGTGACACCAGATCATCAGTAGATGACTTCAGAAGACCAAATTGAGACCTTATCATCAGTAGATGACTTAAGAAGACCACAGTGATATCTTACCAACAGTAGATTACTTCAGAAGGCCACAGTGAGACCAGATCATCAGTAGTTGACTTCAGAAGACCACAGTGAGATCTTATCATCAGTAGGTGACTTCAGAAGACCACAGTGAGACCAGATCATCAGTAGATGACTTCAGAAGACCAAAGTGAGACCTTATCATCAGTAGATGACTTCAGAAGACCACAGTGAGATGGTATCATCACTAGATGACTTCCGAAGAATACCTCAGTGAGACCTTATCATCAGTAGATGACTTCAGAAGACAACAGTGATACCAGATCATCAGTAGATGACTTCAGAAGACCACAGTGAGATCGTATCATCACTAGATGACTTCAGAAGAATACCTCAGTGAGACCTTATCATGAGTAGATGACTTCAGAAGACAACAGTGATACCAGATCATCAGTAGATGACTTCAGAAGACCACAGTGAGATCTTATCATCAGTAGATGACTTCAGAAGACCACAGTGAGATCTATCATCAGTAGATGACTTCAGAAGATCACATTGAGACCTTATCATCAGTAGATGACTTCAGAAGACCACAGTGAGATCTTATCATCAGTAGATTACTTCAGAAGACCACAGTGAGACCATATCATCAGTAGATTACTTAAGAAGACGACAGTGAGATCTTACCATCAGTAGATGACTTCAGAAGACAACAGTGACACCAGATCATCAGTAGATGACTTCAGAAGACCACAGTGAGATCTTATCATCAGTTGATGACTTCAGAAAACCACAGTGAGATCTATCATCAGTAGATGACTTCAGAAGACCACAGTGAGATCGTATCATCACTAGATGACTTCAGAAGAATACCTCAGTGAGACCTTATCATCAGTAGATGACTTCAGAAGACAACAGTGATACCAGATCATCAGTAGATGACTTCAGAAGACCACAGTGAGATCTTATCATCAGTAGATGACTTCAGAAGACCACAGTGAGATCTATCATCAGTAGATGACTTCAGAAGATCACAGTGAGACCTTATCATCAGTAGATGACTTCAGAAGACCACAGTGAGATCTTACCATCAGTTGATTACTTCAGAAGACCAGAGTGAGACCATATCATCAGTAGATGACTTCAGAAGACCACAGTGAGATCTTATCATCAGTAGATTACTTCAGAAGACCACAGTGAGACCATATCATCAGTACATGACTTCAGAAGACCACAGTGAGATCTTATCATCAGTAGATTACTTCAGAAGACCACAGTGAGAAGATATAATCAGTAGATGACTTAAGAAGACAGTGAGATCTTACCATCAGTGGATGACTTCAGAAGACCACAGTGAGACCATATCATCAGTAGATGACTTCAGAAGACCAAAGTGAGACCTTATCATCAGTAGATGACTTCAGAAGACCACAGTGAGATGTTATCATCAGTAGATTACTTCAGAAGACCACAGCGAGACCATATCATTAATAGATGACTTAAGAAGACCACAGTGATATCTTACCAACAGTATATTAATTCAGAAGGCCACAGTGAGACCAGATCATCAGTAGATGACTTCAGAAGACCACAGTGTGATCTTCTCATCAATAGGTGACTTCAGAAAACCACAGTGAGACCAGATCATCAGTAAATGACTTCAGAAGACCAAAGTGAGACATTATCATCAGTAGATGACTTCAGAAGACCACAGTGAGATATATCATCAGTAGATGACTTCAGAAGATCACAGTGAGACCTTATCATCACTAGATGACTTCAGAAGACCACAGTGAGTCCAGATCATCAGTAGGTGACTTCAGAAGACCAAAGTGAGACCTTATCATCAGTAGATGACTTGAGAAGACCACAGTGAGATCATATCATCACTAGATTACTTCAGAAGAATACCTCAGTGAGACCTTATCATCAGTAGATGACTTCAGAAGACAACAGTGATACCAGATCATCAGTAGATGACTTCAGAAGACCACAGTGAGATCTATCATCAGTAGATGACTTCAGAAGATCACAGTGAGACCTTATCATCAGTAGATGACTTCAGAAGACCACAGTGAGACCTTATCATTAGTAGATGACTTCAGATGAATACCACAGTGAGACCTTATCATCAGTAGATGACTTCAGAAGACCACAATGAGACCTTATCATTAGCTGATGACTTCAGAAGACCACAGTGAGACCGTATCATCACTAGATGACTTCGGAAGAAGACCACAGTGAGACCTTATCATCAGTAGATTACTTCAGAAGACAACAGTGACACCAGATCATCAGTAGATGACTTCAGAAGACCACAGTGAGATCTTATCATCGGTAGATGACTTCAGAAAACCACAGTGAGATCAATCAACAGTAGATGACTTCAGAAGACCACAGTGAGACCATATAATCAGTAGATGACTTAAGAAGACCACAGCGAGACCATATCATTAATAGATGACTTAAGAAGACCACAGTGAGACCTTATCATCAGTAGATGACTTCAGAAGACCAAAGTGAGACCTTATCATCAGTAGATGACTTCAGAAGACCACAGCGAGACCATATCATTAATAGATGACTTAAGAAGACCACAGTGATATCTTCTCATCAGTAGATGACTTCAGAAGACAACAGTGACACCAGATCATCAGTAGATGACTTCAGAAGACTACAGTGAGATCTATCAACAGTAGATTACTTCAGAAGACCACAGTGAGACCATATAATCAGTAGATGACTTAAGAAGACCACAGCGAGACCATATCATTAATAGATGACTTAAGAAGACCACAGTGAGACCTTATCATCAGTAGAGGACTTCAGAAGACCACAGCGAGACCATATCATTAATAGATGACTTAAGAAGACCACAGTGATATCTTCTCATCAGTAGATTACTTCAGAAGACCACAGTGAGTCCAGATCATCAGTAGAGGACTTCAGAAGACCACAGCGAGACCATATCATTAATAGATGACTTAAGAAGACCACAGTGATATCTTCTCATCAGTAGATGACTTCAGAAGACCACAGTGAGTCCAGATCATCAGTAGATGACTTCAGAAAACCACAGTGAGATCTATCAACAGTAGATTACTTCAGAAGACCACAGTGAGACCATATAATCAGTAGATGACTTAAGAAGACCACAGCGAGACCATATCATTAATAGATGACTTAAGAAGACCACAGTGAGTCCTTATCATCAGTAGAGGACTTCAGAAGACCACAGCGAGACCATATCATTAATAGATGACTTAAGAAGACCACAGTGATATCTTCTCATCAGTAGATGACTTCAGAAGACCACAGTGAGTCCAGATCATCAGTAGATTACTTCAGAAGACCACAGTGAGATCTATCATCAGTAGATGACTTCAGAAGATCACAGTGAGACCTTATCATCAGTAGATGACTTTAGAAGACCACAGTGAGATCTTACCATCAGTAGATGACTTCAGAAGACAACAGTGACACCAGATCATCAGTAGATGACTTCAGAAGACCAAATTGAGACCTTATTATCAGTAGATGACTTAAGAAGACCACAGTGATATCTTACCAACAGTAGATTACTTCAGAAGGCCACAGTGAGACCAGATCATCAGTAGTTGACTTCAGAAGACCACAGTGAGATCTTATCATCAGTACGTGACTTCAGAAGACCACAGTGAGACCAGATCATCAGTAGATGATTTCAGAAGACCACAGTGAGATCGTATCATCACTAGATGACTTCAGAAGAATACCTCAGTGAGACCTTATCATGAGTAGATGACTTCAGAAGACAACAGTGATACCAGATCATCAGTAGATGACTTCAGAAGACCACAGTGAGATCTTATCATCAGTAGATGACTTCAGAAGACCACAGTGAGATCTATCATCAGTAGATGACTTCAGAAGATCACAGTGAGACCTTATCATCAGTAGATGACTTCAGAAGACCACAGTGAGATCTTACCATCAGTAGATTACTTCAGAAGACCAGAGTGAGACCATATCATCAGTAGATGACTTCAGAAGACCACAGTGAGATCTTCTCATCAGTAGATTACTTCAGAAGACCACAGTGAGACCATATCATCAGTACATGACTTCAGAAGACCACAGTGAGATCTTATCATCAGTAGATTACTTCAGAAGACCACAGTGAGAAGATATGATCAGTAGATGACTTAAGAAGACAGTGAGATCTTACCATCAGTGGATGACTTCAGAAGACCACAGTGAGACCATATCATCAGTAGATGACTTCAGAAGACCAAAGTGAGACCTTATCATCAGTAGATGACTTCAGAAGACCACAGTGAGATCTTATCATCAGTAGATTACTTCAGAAGACCACAGCGAGACCATATCATTAATAGATGACTTAAGAAGACCACAGTGATATCTTACCAACAGTATATTAATTCAGAAGGCCACAGTGAGACCAGATCATCAGTAGATGACTTCAGAAGACCACAGTGTGATCTTCTCATCAATAGGTGACTTCAGAAAACCACAGTGAGACCAGATCATCAGTAAATGACTTCAGAAGACCAAAGTGAGACATTATCATCAGTAGATGACTTCAGAAGACCACAGTGAGATATATCATCAGTAGATGACTTCAGAAGATCACAGTGAGATCTTATCATCACTAGATGACTTCAGAAGACCACAGTGAGTCCAGATCATCAGTAGGTGACTTCAGAAGACCAAAGTGAGATCTATCATCAGTAGATGACTTCAGAAGATCACAGTGAGACCTTATCATCAGTAGATGACTTCAGAAGACTACAGTGAGACCTTATCATTAGTAGATGACTTCAGATGAATACCACAGTGAGACCTTATCATCAGTAGATGACTTCAGAAGACCACAATGAGACCTTATCATTAGCAGATGACTTCAGAAGACCACAGTGAGACCGTATCATCACTAGATGACTTCGGAAGAAGACAACAGTGAGACCTTATCATCAGTAGATTACTTCAGAAGACAACAGTGACACCAGATCATCAGTAGATGACTTCAGAAGACCACAGTGAGATCTTATCATCGGTAGATGACTTCAGAAAACCACAGTGAGATCAATCAACAGTAGATGACTTCAGAAGACCACAGTGAGACCATATAATCAGTAGATGACTTAAGAAGACCACAGCGAGACCATATCATTAATAGATGACTTAAGAAGACCACAGTGAGACGTTATCATCAGTAGATGACTTCAGAAGACCAAAGTGAGACCTTATCATCAGTAGATGACTTCAGAAGACCACAGCGAGACCATATCATTAATAGATGACTTAAGAAGATCACAGTGATATCTTCTCATCAGTAGATGACTTCAGAAGACAACAGTGACACCAGATCATCAGTAGATGACTTCAGAAGACTACAGTGAGATCTTATCATCGTTAGATGACTTCAGAAAACCACAGTGAGATCTATCAACAGTAGATTACTTCAGAAGACCACAGTGAGACCATATAATCAGTAGATGACTTAAGAAGACCACAGCGAGACCATATCATTAATAGATGACTTAAGAAGACCACAGTGAGACCTTATCATCAGTAGAGGACTTCAGAAGACCACAGCGAGACCATATCATTAATAGATGACTTAAGAAGACCACAGTGATATCTTCTCATCAGTAGATGACTTCAGAAGACCACAGTGAGTCCAGATCATCAGTAGATTACTTCAGAAGACCACAGTGAGATCTATCATCAGTAGATGACTTCAGAAGATCACAGTGAGACCTTATCATCAGTAGATTACTTTAGAAGACCACAGTGAGATCTTATCATCAGTAGATTACTTCAGAAGACCACAGTGAGACCATATCATCAGTAGATGACTTAAGAAGACCACAGTGAGATCTTACCATCAGTAGATGACTTCAGAAGACAACAGTGACACCAGATCATCAGTAGATGACTTCAGAAGACCAAATTGAGACCTTATTATCAGTAGATGACTTAAGAAGACCACAGTGATATCTTACCAACAGTAGATTACTTCAGAAGGCCACAGTGAGACCAGATCATCAGTAGTTGACTTCAGAAGACCACAGTGAGATCTTATCATCAGTAGGTGACTTCAGAAGACCACAGTGAGACCAGATCATCAGTAGATGACTTCAGAAGACCAAAGTGAGACCTTATCATCAGTAGATGACTTCAGAAGACCACAGTGAGATGGTATCATCACTAGATGACTTCCGAAGAATACCTCAGTGAGACCTTATCATCAGTAGATGACTTCAGAAGACAACAGTGATACCAGATCATCAGTAGATGACTTCAGAAGACCACAGTGAGATCGTATCATCACTAGATGACTTCAGAAGAATACCTCAGTGAGACCTTATCATGAGTAGATGACTTCAGAAGACAACAGTGATACCAGATCATCAGTAGATGACTTCAGAAGACCACAGTGAGATCTTATCATCAGTAGATGACTTCAGAAGACCACAGTGAGATCTATCATCAGTAGATGACTTCAGAAGATCACATTGAGACCTTATCATCAGTAGATGACTTCAGAAGACCACAGTGAGATCTTATCATCAGTAGATTACTTCAGAAGACCACAGTGAGACCATATCATCAGTAGATTACTTAAGAAGACGACAGTGAGATCTTACCATCAGTAGATGACTTCAGAAGACAACAGTGACACCAGATCATCAGTAGATGACTTCAGAAGACCACAGTGAGATCTTATCATCAGTTGATGACTTCAGAAAACCACAGTGAGATCTATCATCAGTAGATGACTTCAGAAGACCACAGTGAGATCGTATCATCACTAGATGACTTCAGAAGAATACCTCAGTGAGACCTTATCATCAGTAGATGACTTCAGAAGACAACAGTGATACCAGATCATCAGTAGATGACTTCAGAAGACCACAGTGAGATCTTATCATCAGTAGATGACTTCAGAAGACCACAGTGAGATCTATCATCAGTAGATGACTTCAGAAGATCACAGTGAGACCTTATCATCAGTAGATGACTTCAGAAGACCACAGTGAGATCTTACCATCAGTTGATTACTTCAGAAGACCAGAGTGAGACCATATCATCAGTAGATGACTTCAGAAGACCACAGTGAGATCTTATCATCAGTAGATTACTTCAGAAGACCACAGTGAGACCATATCATCAGTACATGACTTCAGAAGACCACAGTGAGATCTTATCATCAGTAGATTACTTCAGAAGACCACAGTGAGAAGATATAATCAGTAGATGACTTAAGAAGACAGTGAGATCTTACCATCAGTGGATGACTTCAGAAGACCACAGTGAGACCATATCATCAGTAGATGACTTCAGAAGACCAAAGTGAGACCTTATCATCAGTAGATGACTTCAGAAGACCACAGTGAGATGTTATCATCAGTAGATTACTTCAGAAGACCACAGCGAGACCATATCATTAATAGATGACTTAAGAAGACCACAGTGATATCTTACCAACAGTATATTAATTCAGAAGGCCACAGTGAGACCAGATCATCAGTAGATGACTTCAGAAGACCACAGTGTGATCTTCTCATCAATAGGTGACTTCAGAAAACCACAGTGAGACCAGATCATCAGTAAATGACTTCAGAAGACCAAAGTGAGACATTATCATCAGTAGATGACTTCAGAAGACCACAGTGAGATATATCATCAGTAGATGACTTCAGAAGATCACAGTGAGACCTTATCATCACTAGATGACTTCAGAAGACCACAGTGAGTCCAGATCATCAGTAGGTGACTTCAGAAGACCAAAGTGAGACCTTATCATCAGTAGATGACTTGAGAAGACCACAGTGAGATCATATCATCACTAGATTACTTCAGAAGAATACCTCAGTGAGACCTTATCATCAGTAGATGACTTCAGAAGACAACAGTGATACCAGATCATCAGTAGATGACTTCAGAAGACCACAGTGAGATCTATCATCAGTAGATGACTTCAGAAGATCACAGTGAGACCTTATCATCAGTAGATGACTTCAGAAGACCACAGTGAGACCTTATCATTAGTAGATGACTTCAGATGAATACCACAGTGAGACCTTATCATCAGTAGATGACTTCAGAAGACCACAATGAGACCTTATCATTAGCTGATGACTTCAGAAGACCACAGTGAGACCGTATCATCACTAGATGACTTCGGAAGAAGACCACAGTGAGACCTTATCATCAGTAGATTACTTCAGAAGACAACAGTGACACCAGATCATCAGTAGATGACTTCAGAAGACCACAGTGAGATCTTATCATCGGTAGATGACTTCAGAAAACCACAGTGAGATCAATCAACAGTAGATGACTTCAGAAGACCACAGTGAGACCATATAATCAGTAGATGACTTAAGAAGACCACAGCGAGACCATATCATTAATAGATGACTTAAGAAGACCACAGTGAGACCTTATCATCAGTAGATGACTTCAGAAGACCAAAGTGAGACCTTATCATCAGTAGATGACTTCAGAAGACCACAGCGAGACCATATCATTAATAGATGACTTAAGAAGACCACAGTGATATCTTCTCATCAGTAGATGACTTCAGAAGACAACAGTGACACCAGATCATCAGTAGATGACTTCAGAAGACTACAGTGAGATCTATCAACAGTAGATTACTTCAGAAGACCACAGTGAGACCATATAATCAGTAGATGACTTAAGAAGACCACAGCGAGACCATATCATTAATAGATGACTTAAGAAGACCACAGTGAGACCTTATCATCAGTAGAGGACTTCAGAAGACCACAGCGAGACCATATCATTAATAGATGACTTAAGAAGACCACAGTGAGACCTTATCATCAGTAGATTACTTCAGAAGACCACAGTGAGTCCAGATCATCAGTAGAGGACTTCAGAAGACCACAGCGAGACCATATCATTAATAGATGACTTAAGAAGACCACAGTGATATCTTCTCATCAGTAGATGACTTCAGAAGACCACAGTGAGTCCAGATCATCAGTAGATGACTTCAGAAAACCACAGTGAGATCTATCAACAGTAGATTACTTCAGAAGACCACAGTGAGACCATATAATCAGTAGATGACTTAAGAAGACCACAGCGAGACCATATCATTAATAGATGACTTAAGAAGACCAAAGTGAGTCCTTATCATCAGTAGAGGACTTCAGAAGACCACAGCGAGACCATATCATTAATAGATGACTTAAGAAGACCACAGTGATATCTTCTCATCAGTAGATGACTTCAGAAGACCACAGTGAGTCCAGATCATCAGTAGATTACTTCAGAAGACCACAGTGAGATCTATCATCAGTAGATGACTTCAGAAGATCACAGTGAGACCTTATCATCAGTAGATGACTTTAGAAGACCACAGTGAGATCTTATCATCAGTAGATTACTTCAGAAGACAACAGTGAGACCATATCATCAGTAGATGACTTAAGAAGACCACAGTGAGATCTTACCATCAGTAGATGACTTCAGAAGACAACAGTGACACCAGATCATCAGTAGATGACTTCAGAAGACCAAATTGAGACCTTATTATCAGTAGATGACTTAAGAAGACCACAGTGATATCTTACCAACAGTAGATTACTTCAGAAGGCCACAGTGAGACCAGATCATCAGTAGTTGACTTCAGAAGACCACAGTGAGATCTTATCATCAGTAGGTGACTTCAGAAGACCACAGTGAGACCAGATCATCAGTAGATGATTTCAGAAGACCAAAGTGAGACCTTATCATCAGTAGATGACTTCAGAAGACCACAGTGAGATGGTATCATCACTAGATGACTTCCGAAGAATACCTCAGTGAGACCTTATCATCAGTAGATGACTTCAGAAGACAACAGTGATACCAGATCATCAGTAGATGACTTCAGAAGACCACAGTGAGATCGTATCATCACTAGATGACTTCAGAAGAATACCTCAGTGAGACCTTATCATGAGTAGATGACTTCAGAAGACAACAGTGATACCAGATCATCAGTAGATGACTTCAGAAGACCACAGTGAGATCTTATCATCAGTAGATGACTTCAGAAGACCACAGTGAGATCTATCATCAGTAGATGACTTCAGAAGATCACATTGAGACCTTATCATCAGTAGATGACTTCAGAAGACCACAGTGAGATCGTATCATCAGTAGATTACTTCAGAAGACCACAGTGAGACCATATCATCAGTAGATGACTTAAGAAGACGACAGTGAGATCTTACCATCAGTAGATGACTTCAGAAGACAACAGTGACACCAGATCATCAGTAGATGACTTCAGAAGACCACAGTGAGATCTTATCATCAGTTGATGACTTCAGAAAACCACAGTGAGATCTATCATCAGTAGATGACTTCAGAAGACCACAGCGAGACCATATCATTAAAAGATGACTTAAGAAAACCACAGTGATATCTTACCAACAGTATATTACTTCAGAAGGCCACAGTGAGACCAGATCATCAGTAGATGACTTCAGAAGACCACAGTGAGATCTTATCATCAGTAGATTACTTCAGAAGACCAAAGTGAGACCTTATCATCAGTAGATGACTTCAGAAGACCACAGTGAGATCGTATCATCACTAGATGATTTCCGAAGAATACCTCAGTGAGACCTTATCATCATTAGATGACTTCAGAAGACAACAGTGATACCAGATCATCAGTAGATGACTTCAGAAGACCACAGTGAGATCGTATCATCACTAGATGACTTCAGAAGAATACCTCAGTGAGACCTTATCATCAGTAGATGACTTCAGAAGACCACAGTGAGATCTATCTTCAGTAGATGACTTCAGAAGATCACAGTGAGACCTTATCATCAGTAGATGACTTCAGAAGACCACAGTGAGATCTTACCATCAGTAGATTACTTCAGAAGACCAGAGTGAGACCATATCATCAGTAGATGACTTAAGAAGACAGTGAGATCTTACCATCAGTGGATGACTTCAGAAGACCACAGTGAGATCGTATCATCACTAGATGACTTCAGAAGAATACCTCAGTGAGACCTTATCATCAGTAGATGACTTCAGAAGACCAAAGTGAGATCTATCTTCAGTAGATGACTTCAGAAGATCACAGTGAGACCTTATCATCAGTACATGACTTCAGAAGACCACAGTGAGATCTTATCATCAGTAGATTACTTCAGAAGACCACAGTGAGACCATATAATCAGTAGATGACTTAAGAAGACAGTGAGATCCTACCATCAGTGGATGACTTCAGAAGACCACAGTGAGACCATATCATCAGTAGATGACTTCAGAAGACCAAAGTGAGACCATATCATTAATAGATGACTTAAGAAGACCACAGTGATATCTTACCAACAGTATATTACTTCAGAAGGCCACAGTGAGACCAGATCATCAGTAGATGACTTCAGAAGACCACAGTGAGATCTTCTCATCAATAGGTGACTTCAGAAGACCACAGTGAGACCAGATCATCAGTAAATGACTTCAGAAGACCAAAGTGAGACATTATCATCAGTAGATGACTTCAGAAGACCACAGTGAGATATATCATCAGTAGATGACTTCAGAAGATCACAGTGAGATCTTATCATCACTAGATGACTTCAGAAGACCACAGTGAGACCAGATCATCAGTAGGTGACTTCAGAAGACCAAAGTGAGACCTTATCATCAGTAGATGACTTCAGAAGACCACAGTGAGATTGTATCATCACTAGATTACT
The DNA here is from genome assembly GCF_020615455.1 of Coregonus clupeaformis. Taxonomy (NCBI): domain Eukaryota; kingdom Metazoa; phylum Chordata; class Actinopteri; order Salmoniformes; family Salmonidae; genus Coregonus; species Coregonus clupeaformis. Next base: position 11,460,808 of record NC_059204.1, on the reverse strand, counting down.
TCAGAAGAATACCTCAGTGAGACCTTATCATCAGTAGATGACTTCAGAAGACAACAGTGATACCAGATCATCAGTAGATGACTTCAGAAGACCACAGTGAGATCGTATCATCACTAGATGACTTCAGAAGAATACCTCAGTGAGACCTTATCATCAGTAGATGACTTCAGAAGACCACAGTGAGATCTATCTTCAGTAGATGACTTCAGAAGATCACAGTGAGACCTTATCATCAGTAGATGACTTCAGAAGACCACAGTGAGATCTTACCATCAGTAGATTACTTCAGAAGACCAGAGTGAGACCATATCATCAGTAGATGACTTCAGAAGACCACAGTGAGATCTTATCATCAGTAGATTACTTCAGAAGACCACAGTGAGACCATATCATCAGTACATGACTTCAGAAGACCACAGTGAGATCTTATCATCAGTAGATTACTTCAGAAGACCACAGTGAGACCATATAATCAGTAGATGACTTAAGAAGACAGTGAGATCTTACCATCAGTGGATGACTTCAGAAGACCACAATGAGACCATATCATCAGTAGATGACTTCAGAAGACCAAAGTGAGACCATGTCATTAATAGATGACTTAAGAAGACCACAGTGATATCTTACCAACAGTATATTACTTCAGAAGGCCACAGTGAGACCAGATCATCAGTAGATGACTTCAGAAGACCACAGTGAGATCTTCTCATCAATAGGTGACTTCAGAAGACCACAGTGAGACCAGATCATCAGTAAATGACTTCAGAAGACCAAAGTGAGACATTATCATCAGTAGATGACTTCAGAAGACCACAGTGAGATATATCATCAGTAGATGACTTCAGATCACAGTGAGATCTTATCATCACTAGATGACTTCAGAAGACCACAGTGAGACCAGATCATCAGTAGGTGACTTCAGAAGACCAAAGTGAGACCTTATCATCAGTAGATGACTTCAGAAGACCACAGTGAGATCGTATCATCACTAGATTACTTCAGAAGAATACCTCAGTGAGACCTTATCATCAGTAGATGACTTCAGAAGACAACAGTGATACCAGATCATCAGTAGATGACTTCAGAAGACCACAGTGAGATCTATCATCAGTAGATGACTTCAGAAGATCACAGTGAGACCTTATAATCAGTAGATGACTTCAGAAGACCACAGTGAGACCTTATCATTAGTAGATGACTTCAGATGAATACCACAGTGAGACCTTATCATCAGTAGATGACTTCAGAAGACCACAATGAGACCTTATCATCAGCAGATGACTTCAGAAGACCACAGTGAGACCGTATCATCACTAGATGACTTCGGAAGAAGACCACAGTGAGACCGTATCGTCAGTAGATTACTTCAGAAGACAACAGTAGATGACTTCAGAAGACCACAGTGAGATCTTATCATCGGTAGATGACTTCAGAAAACCACAGTGAGATCTATCAACAGTAGATGACTTCAGAAGACCACAGTGAGACCATATAATCAGTAGATGACTTAAGAAGACCACAGCGAGACCATATCATTAATAGATGACTTAAGAAGACCACAGTGAGACCTTATCATCAGTAGATGACTTCAGAAGACCACAGTGAGATCTTATCATCAGTAGATTACTTCAGAAGACCACAGTGAGACCATATCATCAGTAGATGACTTAAGAAGACCACAGTGAGATCTTACCATCAGTAGATGACTTCAGAAGACAACAGTGACACCAGATCATCAGTAGATGACTTTTTTATTTTTTTATTTTTTTATTTCACCTTTATTTAACCAGGTAAGCCAGTTGAGAACAGGTTCTCATTTACAACTGCGACCTGGCCAAGATAAAGCAAAGTAGTGCAATAAAAACAACACAGAGTTACATATGGGGTAAAAAACATAATGTCAGAAATACAACAGAAAATATATATACAGTGTGTGCAAATGTAGCAAGTTATGGAGGTAAGGCAATAAATAGGCTATAGTGCAGAATAATTACAATAGTATTAACACTGGAATGCTAGATGTGCAAGAGATTATGTGCAAATAGAGATACTGGGGTGCAAATGAGCAAAATAAATAACAATATCAGGATGAGGTAGTTGGGTGGGCTAATTTCAGATGGGCTGTGTACAGGTGCAGTGATCGGTAAGGTGCTCTGACAACTGATGCTTAAAGTTATTGAGGGAGATAAGAGTCTCCAGCTTCAGAGATTTTTGCAATTCGTTCCAGTCATTGGCAGCAGAGAACTGGAAGGAATGGCGGCCAAAGGAGTTGTTGGCTTTGGGAATGACCAGTGAGATATACCTGCTGGAGCGCAGACTACGGGTGGGTGCTGCTATGGTGACCAATGAGCTAAGATAAGGCGGGGATTTGCCTAGCAGTGATTTATAGATGGCCTGGAGCCAGTGGGTTTGACGACGAACATGTAGTGAGGACCAGCCAACAAGAGCGTACAGGTCACAGTGGTGGGTAGTGTATGGGGCTTTGGAGACAAAACGGATGGAACTGTGATAGACTACATCCAATTTGCTGAGTAGAGTGTTGGAGGCTATTTTGTAAATGACATCGCCGAAGTCAAGGATCAGTAGGATAGTCAGTTTTACGAGGGCATGTTTGGCAGCATGAGTGAAGGAGGCTTTGTTGCGAAATAGGAAGCCGATTCTAGATTTAACTTTGGATTGGAGATTCTTTATGTGAGTCTGGAAGTTGAGTTTACAGTCTAACCAGACACCTAGGTATTTGTAGTTGTCCACATACTCTAGGTCAGACCCGTCGAGAGTGGGGATTCTAGTCGGGTGGGCGGGTGCCAGCAGCGTTCGATTGAAAAGCATGCATTTAGTTTTACTAGTGTTTAAGAGCAGTTGGAGGCTACTGAAGGATTGTTGTATGGCATTGAAGCTCGTTTGGAGGTTTGTTAACACAGTGTCCAATGAAGGGCCAGATGTATACAAAATGGTGTCGTCTGCGTAGAGGTGGATCTGAGAGTCACCAGCAGCAAGAGCGACATCATTGATATACACGGAGAAAAGTGTCGGCCCAAGAATTGAACCCTGTGGCACCCCCATAGAGACTGCCATAGGTCCAGACAACAGGCCCTCCGATTTGACACACTGAACTCTATCTGAGAAGTAGTTGGTGAACCAGGCGAGGCAGTCATTTGAGAAACCAAGGCTATTTAGTCTGCCAATAAGAATGCGGTGGTTGACAGAGTCGAAAGCCTTGGCCAGGTCGATGAAGACGGCTGCACAGTACTGTTATCAATCGCGGTTATAATATCGTTTAGGACCTTGAGCGTGGCTGAAGTGCACCCGTGACCAGCTCGGAAACCGGATTGCATAGCGGAGAAGGTACGGTGGTATTCGAAATGGTCGATGATCTGTTTGTTAACTTGGCTTTCGAATACTTTCGAAAGGCAGGGCAGGATGGATATAGGTCTGTAGCAGTTTGGATCTAGAGTGTCACCCCCTTTGAAGAGGGGGATGACCGCAGCAGCTTTCAATCTCTGGGGATCTCAGACGTTATGAAAGAGAGGTTGAACAGACTAGTAATAGGGGTTGCGACAATTTCAGCGGCTAGTTTTAGAAAGAAAGGGTCCAGATTGTCTAGCCCAGCTGATTTGTAGGGGTCCAGATTTTGCAGCGCTTTCAAAACATCAGCTGTCTGAATTTGTGTGAAGGAGAAGCGGGGGGGCATGGGCAAGTTGCAGCAGAGGGTGCAGAGTTGGTGGCCGGGTTAGTGGTAGCCAGATGGAAAGCATGGCCAGCTGTAGCAAAATGCTTGTTGAAATTCTCGATTATTGTAGATTTATCGGTGGTGATAGTGTTTCCTAGCCTCAGTGCAGTGGGCAGCTGGGAGGAAGTGCTCTTATTCTCCATGGACTTTACAGTGTCCCAAAACTTTTTGGAGTTAGTGCTACAGGATGCAAATTTCTGTTTGAAAAAGTTAGCCTTTGCTTTCCTGACTGCTTGTGTATATTGGTTCCTAACTTCCCTGAAAAGTTGCATATCGCGGGGGCTATTTGATGCTAATGCTGTACGCCACAGGATGTTTTTGTGCTGGTCATGTCATGAGCCCTCTCACTCCACCGGGTTACCACCTTAATTGGTTTCCACTATCTTCCACTCTGCTCACCTCCCTCTCTCTACTCAGCCTAACTAGCTCCACCTGTCCCTGCTCTGCTCGGCTCTAATTACTCTGCCAGCTGCGCTGCATTACCCACTAACCTCTCCCAGTATTTAAGGCCCTGTCTTTCAGCTCTCAGGTGTCAGATCGCCTGCAAAGCTCACACCCGGAACCTGTTTGCTCGCGCTTCTGGCTCACCCTGGTTTTGTGACCCCGGACCTGCCTGTTTTTGGATACTCTTCTGCCTCAGGAGATCCAGACCTGCTTCTGCCATTACGACTCCTGACTACTCTTCAATCCCGGTAACTCTGACCAGCCTTCTGCCTTGCTACTACGTATTTTGGATTTCCCTTGAACTGTACTTCTGCCTGTTTTCATCCGCCCCGTTGTGTCTGTGTTTCCTCCCCCCCCAGGACTTCTGGACCACCAACCACCGGCGTCATCGGACGCATCGCTGCCACTGGGGGGAGGCACAGACCCAGCACATCGGACGGGATAACCCCTGGAGCCTTCACTCACTCCCTACATCCCTTTCCCCTTAAGTTTAAATAAACTTTCTGGTGTGACGCAATTGTGGTCCTCCTTGTCGTCTGTCTGAACCGTGACAGTACGATCTGACCATCATGGACTCAGCGCACACTTCCCCCGACATGGAAACCGAAGAGCCTGAGCAACCCACCGCCATGCTACGCCTGGAACACACTGAGAGAGAGCTAGGCCGCATGAGCGGCGTCATCTCCTCTCTGCTTCAGGTCGGCCACCAACAGCATCAGCAGTTCCAGCAGCACCAGCAGCAGTCCCAGCAGCAGCAACAACAACTCGCCATGATCATTCAACTCCTCACCGACCTTACCCCAGCCAGTCTGCCCACCAGCCCAGCCCCCGAGTTACCTGCCCCGGTCATTGCAGCCGCTGCTCCGGAACCCAAGATTGGAAACCCCGAGCGGTTCAACGGCGATTCAACCCAGGTCCGGCCATTCCTGACTAGCTGCCGACTTCAGTTCTCCTTGCAGCCAAGGACCTTCGCCACGGAGGGGCTAAAGTTGGGTATGCCATCACTCACCTGACGGGCCGAGCTCGACTCTGGGAACAGCAGAGTTCGAACGTCAAACCCCCGCATGTGCAACCTTCGACCTGTTTGCTGAGGAGATGCTGAAGGTGTTTGACCTGGATTCCCCAACCGCAGAGGCGTCTCGTGAACTGTTCAGTATTCGACAAGGCAGACGTACAGTCGCAGACCATTCCATCGACTTCCGAACCCTGGCTAGACGAAGTTCTTGGAACACACCATCGTTGGTGGACGCGTTCTTCCATAGTTTGGCTGACTATATCAAGGACGAGTTGGTCTCCCATGAACTGCCTTCCACTCTTGATGAAGCCATCGCACTGACTGTCAGGATCGACAGTAGGATACAGACCCGTCGTCGTGGGAGGGGCGCCAAGGTCCACCTACTACCGGCATTCGGAGAGATCCGACTGGGCTCCTGTCATCTACTGCCACTCACCCAGGTCAGCTTGATCAGTCTGAGCCTATGGAGATTGGGCGAGCCTCTCTCACTCCTGCAGAGCGCCAGCGACAG